>NC_061846.1:16829873-16852373 GCF_019202785.1 Penaeus chinensis | reverse complement strand
CCCCCCCCCCCTCCACAAACCTCCAGGCAGGAAGCTCTCGTTAAGCAGCGGGGATTTGCTCCTTTGATACGCACGTCTTTTTTTTTTTCTTTTTCTTTTTCTCGTGGTACATGCTTGAGAGTTGATTAATTGGGGGGGGGGGGGCTTTAGTCTTGGCTAGATTTGATTTATTTGAATTTATTTTATTTTGTTTTATTATTTTTTTGATTGGTGTGTTGTTTTTTGTGGTGGTGATATTTTTTTTTTTATTGCTTTGATGGTGTTGGTGGTTGTGCTAATCATCATCATAATCGTCATCATTATCATCATCAGCAGCAGCAGTATCCTTATCAGTATTTATGTTTGTGTTATGTGTGTCCTTATCAATATTTATTTGTGTATCTGTGTTTTGTTTGAATGTGTTTTGTTTGTGCGCGTTTTGTGTGTGTGTGTTGAGGGGATCCATTATTGTGCACGCAAGTATTCAAGAATATCCCAGAAGACCCTGTGTACGCACATGCATCTCCGCCCCACGTGACGCCCCCCCCCCCCTCCGGCGGCGGCGGCGGCGGCAGATAAAGTAGGTGTCGTAGAAGCATCTATCCCCGCCCGTGCCATTCAGGATTCTCTAGTGCCTCTTCAGCCGGCACTCTATGGCACTCCCAAATATGTGTGTAAAAGGAAGCTCTGGATTGCGTTTGGAGTTCGTACGGCGCGGTTATTCGTCTCCGGAATGAGTGTAGTTCTTGAACGAATCTTTGGACGGCGGGTATAGGGGGTGGGGTTTGGGGAGGAGGAAAGCGAGTGGGGAAGACGCGAAAGAGGTGTGTAGAAAGAGGGGTAGAAAAAGGTGTGGTTAGGGAAGGAGAGGGGCCAGGGGGAAGAGCTGGATGGATGTAAGGGAGGAGAAAACTAGGAAGAAGGGAAGCGGGATTTACAAGTAATAGCGAAGAGGAGATGAAGTAGAAGAGATGGAAGGAGAAAGAGGAGGGGGAAAAAGAATAAAAAGAAAGAAAGTGAAGGAGGAGGAGGAGGAGGAGGAGGAGGAGGAGGAGGAGGAGGAGGAGGAGGAGGAGGAGGAGGAGGAGGAGGAGGAGGAGGGGAGGAGGAGAGGAGGAGGGGGGGGGGAGAAGGAGGAGAAGGAGGAGAAGGAGGAGAAGGAGAAGAAGGAGAAGAAGGAGAAGGAGGAGAAGGAGAAGGAGAAGGAGAAGGATAAGAAATAAGGCAGAGGCAGAAACAAAAAAGAAGTAAGGAGGAAAAGCGGAGGAGGAGGAGAAGGAGGAGAAGGAGGAGAAGGAGGAGAAGGAGGAGAAGAAGGAGAAGGAGAAGGAGAAGGAGAAGGAGAAGAAATAAGGCAGAAGCAGAAACAAAAAAGAAGTAAGGAGGAAGAGCGGAGTGCTTGTGCCTTTCATCCCGCCCGCCGACGTTGGACGTGGTCATGCTCCGCCCATGACGCTGATGGGGGCGGGGGGGGGGGGGGGCGTCTCCGAAGTCTTCCAAACTTTTAAATTCTTTGTCGTCGGAATATGCGAAATGAAGAATCCGAATGACGGAATATTCCTCCGCCGCGATTAAAAATTCTTCCCTTTCGAGCTTTTATTCATTGTGTGACGTCAGCAGATAATGCTTCCCTCTCCCTCCCCTCCTCCCTCCCCTGTTTCGGGAGTGGATGCTGGTATAGTGGGTCTAAAACATTTTTTTTTTTTTTTTTTTTTTTTTATGGATATATCACTGCGTATCACTGTCGTCGATATTCGTTCCCTTGCCATTTCGATTTACATTTCATGGATAGTGTAAATATAGTGTTATGCTAAAGAGATTTTGGGACGCGGATTATAATTTTTTTGAGGCGGGATTACGCGTTTTATTGCATTTTAGGTATTGAGTAATCGAATCAGTAAAGCCAGAGTTAGAGATAATGTCATTCTTAGGTTATGTAGTTAGTCCAGTGTTTTTTTTTCTATTTTATTTATCTATTTTTTTATATTTTTTTTAGATATAGTATCAGTAGATATAGTATCAGGTTGTAGATATCGCTATTTTTATGTATCTGTGTTCGTAAACGAATTATTATAATTCATGCTGCAGATGTAGATATCTTGTTATTATTCTTGTGTTATTGTAGGGTTGCGTTTTTTATTCTCATGTATTATTGTATTTAAAGCGATTTTTTTTTTTTTTTTTTTTTTTTTTTTACAGGCAGAATCTATTTTCCTTTTTGTTTAAAGTTGTTTTAAAAGTAAGCTTGTAAAAGTCTTCAGTCAAAACTATTTTTTTCATATTATCACTTCTTAAAGTAAGTTTATAGAAGTCTTCCAAGTCACACACTTTTCTCACACCTCCCCCTCACACAGCTTTTTTGATATTCTTATAGCACTGTATCTTCGCCTAATGAGCCGTGTTATTGTCTATTCAGCCGGAGATTAGTGGGACCTTCTGTGCCTTTTGCCGAATACTAATATCGTCATGGTCACAGGTAATTAAGTGTGATTATTAGGCCCAGAAGAGATGCGAATGATGTCGACGCCTCTGACTTCCATCGCAATCCCACGGCCCTAAAACATCCAACTCGCACTTTGGGACGCCCGCGTAGTTATTTCGGAGGACCCCTATCGCCAATTCGGACACCTACACGTATATTCGGGTGCATTCACTCGATTCGTACGCCCACACGCCCATCCGGATGCCTGCTTTCCCTTTCGGACGCCGATTTCATTTTCAGACGCCGCTCTCCTTTTCGAACGCCGATCTCCCTTTCGGGCGCCACTCTCCTTACGTCGAACATCCCTCGTGTCTACCATAACACCTCTAGCTACAAAATATGCAGGAAAATGCCACCAAGAATTCGACCGATGTGACATTTAGTCCAGTCCTCCGGAATGTCTCGATGGAGGAACGTTCCAAAGGTTTCTCTAAGGGTTTCAGTACGTGGCTGATCCCGGAGCGAGGCGACAGGATGTCTCATGAGAATGAGTGAGAGGGTCGGTGGGTTGGTGAGAGGGTGGATGTGTGAGTGGGCGGGTGGATGAGTGAGTGGGTGGGTAGGCGGGTGAGAGGGTGGATGAGTGAGTGGGTGGATGGGATGGTGGAAGACTGAGCGAGTGAGTGAGTTGATAAATGTGAGAGTGAGTGGGAAGATATGCGTATGGTTAAGTGAATGGATGGTTGGGTGTATGACTGGGTGAGAGAGTGAGTGAGAGAATAGTTCTTCAGGATCCCAAGGATATTACGCATATGGGTAGCCGTGGGAATGTTAAACATACATATTGCGTGGTCCTTCTTGCAACAGACCTCGAGGGAAAAGTTTCGTGCTAAGGCGGAAATGAAGACGCCCGCTTTTTGCTCGTGAGACATGACTAGAAATGACTTGGCACTCTCGTCCCTCGGGCTGGGATCGCCACGGGGCAGTCGGTCACAAGAATACTCTGTTTACATGTATTACTAATTTGAATTTCCTTTTTTGTCAGGAGGGTAATGTTATATGATAATGTTACCATGTTTCGCCATTAGCTAATGCGTAAATACAGCCTTTTGTGTTTGTGTTTTGTACATTTCAGTGTCTATTTTGAAGAAGGATAAGATATTATAATGATATTACCATATTTCTCCATTAGTCGAGGAAGCGCAAATATGACATTTTTTCATGTCTTATTATTTGTACACGATCTATTTCGAAATTTGCAGCGCACTTGAACTTTATCCGCCGTGCTTATTTGAAATCATTTTGGCCTTAATCCCCATGCATGACCCTGGAGGCGAGCTAGAACTTGCCGAGTATCTTGTAAGACTTCCCCAGCAGTCTCTGAGTCTGATTGAAGCCTGCGGATGCCAAAGTTTTATGGTACATCATACGAGGTCATAATGGCGGCAATCGGGCAGCGCGGCGGGGGTGCTCCTGAAACTGGAGATTGAGTGTGCGCCCGCGTCAGTGAGTCACCGTGGTCGGCTGCGGCGGGTAGCTGATGGGCCGGCAGTGCCCGCTGCGACCGCTTCTTGGTTAGGGCGAACTCTGACGTCACATACATTCTTATGACGTCACGCGAGTAACGGCAGATCAGTCATCTCATGACGTCAGATAAGTGGTGACGTCATAAGATGAAGTTTCCCCATGCTCGCGTCTCATTGGTGTTGCCTGACCCTCGCTGAGATGCCGTTGAGTCGAGTAAATTTCTTTCCTAAAACTCTTCCTTACAAACACATTCGCATTAGCATTCACATATACGTACATACATACATGTGTATATTTGTATTTTTTTTTTTTTTATATATATACACATACAAATGCAAAAACATATGTACATGCATATGCAGAGACAAATTCGGATACATACATAGATACTTCCATATACATATACATAGGCATATAAATACAAATATGCAATTTTATCTAAAAAAACAGGATAAGTAGAACTGGGTACACTTAGGGTGATACAAGTTAGGAATCCGTACAAGGGAGACGCCGATTATTGGTAAGCTCTTTATAGTAATGATAGCAAGCACAAAGATCTTATTTTCAGATAAGCTAGACGCATTTACATTTGATATTCGTAAGAGTATACCAGGGGCTTGAACATAGTTACCGAAGGTTTCCACCAAACGCTGTTCAAGTTAGTCGCTATAGAACAATGCTGGCTGGGTTCGGTTTGGGCCGTGCGGTCGGACAGGCGAGAGTCCTGTCAGGTGAGAGCTGTGACGTCATTTCCACGCGGCGGTCACCTGTTCCTCGTCAACCGTTTCGATGGAAACGACCACGACATTCCCCCCTCTCCCTCCCTCTCTCTCTCTCTCTCTCTCTCTCTCTCTCTCTCTCTCTCTCTCTCTCTCTCTCTCTCTCTCTCTCTCGCTCGCTCGCTCGCTCGCTCTCTCTCTCTCTCTCTCTCTCTCTCTCTCTCTCTCTCTCTCTCTCTCTCTCTCTCTCTCTCTCTCTCTCTCTCTCTCTCTCTCTCTCTCTCTCTCTCCCTCTCCCTCCCTCCCT
Source organism: Penaeus chinensis (assembly GCF_019202785.1). NCBI lineage: Eukaryota > Metazoa > Arthropoda > Malacostraca > Decapoda > Penaeidae > Penaeus > Penaeus chinensis. The sequence goes on along the minus strand of NC_061846.1, from coordinate 16,847,419 downwards.
CCCTCCCTCCCTCCCTCCCTCCCTCCCTCCCTCCCTCCCCCCTCATCCCTCCCCCTTTTCCCCGAACCAGAATTCTTGACATCCATCTGAACTTTTCTGCTCGATTGGGTGCTCATGGCCGTTCATGAGCCGCGTCGATCTTGCGCTGCCTTGCCCCTCGTTACGTGGGTCGCCGCTCCCTCTCTCCTCGTCTTCGTTCTCCGCTTCATGGCCGTCGTTAGTCGTCAGTCATTCGTCGTAAGCGTGGGAGCGCTGCGGGGAGGGGGGGGGAGGCACAAAGAGTGTGTGTGTGTGTAAAAACGGTGGGAAGGGGAAATGACTAAGGAAGGTGGGAGGGAGGGAAGGGAAGGGCACGATGGATGGGTTGGATGAAGGAAAGGAGGAATGAAACAGAGAGGGAGAAGGAGAAAGAGAGATAGGGAGAGAGAGAGAGACAAAAACGAATAAACAGACAGACAGAGGAGAAAAAAGACCAGAGAGATGGAAGCAAACAGGCAGACCTGAAGCCCAAGTCAGGTAAGAGAGGGAGAGGATGAACCCCCAGCCCCCCCTCCCCCACGACGAGGCCCCCACCGCCGTCCGAAGCCTCTGCCACACGCACGCACGAAAGGCGACGGTGCGTTGGCCTCCGCCGTCGTGGCCGAGCGTGCGTGCGTCCGCCGGATAACGCAGCGCTTAGTGTCATCGGTAATCCCGCCATGTCGATGTCCGCCACGCCGGCCCGGGTGAAGGATGTCGAGCGGGTCACCTGCGCGCTCTCGTCGGGTCGGGTCATGCTCGGGCTGAGGCGCTCGCTCGTGCGTGGAGGCGACTCGGGCAGTGTTTTGGGCTCTTGCACTCGCAGTCGTTTTAATTCCTCCTTCGTCTTTCTCTTCTTCTCCTCCTCCCTTCCCTTCCCTTGCCCTCCCTCATTCCTTTCCCTTCCCTTGCCCTTCCTCATTCCCTTCCCTTCCCTCATTTTCCTCTCTATTCTATTCCCTCTTCCTTCCCTTCCCTTCTCCTTCTTCCCCTTCCCTCTCCCCCTTCCTAATTTCCTCCCTCCCCACCTTCCCTCTCTCCCCTTCTTCCCTCACTCCTTCCTTCCCTCCCTCACTCCTTCCCTCACTTCTTCCTTCCCTCCCTCACTCCTTCCCTCCCTCCTTTCCTTTCTCCTCACCTCTCACTTCTCATCCCTCCCTCCCTCCTCACCTCTCATCCCTCCCTTCCTCCCCACGCATCCCTTCCTCCCTCCCTCTCTTCCTTCCTCCCTTTCTTCCCTCCCTTCCCTTCTTCCCTCCCTCCTTCCCTCCTCACCTCTCATGACTCCGTCCCTTCCTTTCTCCCTTCCTCCCTTCCTCCCTCATTTCCATCCTTCCTCCCTCCCTCAGTTCTTCCCTCCCTTCCTCCCTCCCTTCCTCCCTCCCTTCCTCCCTTCCTCCCTCCCTCCCTCCCTCCCTCCCTCCTCACCTCTCATGCCTCCCTCCCTCCCTTCCTTCTTCCCTCCCTCTCTCCCTCCCTCCTTCCTCACCTCTCATGTCTCCCTCCCTCCCTCCCTCCTCACCTTCCATGCCTCCCTTGCTCCCTCCTCTTCTTCCCACCCCTCCCCTCCTCTCCCCTCCCCTCCTCTTCCCTCCCCTCCTCTCCCCTCCCCTCCTCTCCCCTCCCCTCCCCTCCCCTCCCTCTCTTCCCTTCCTTCCCGAGGGCGGCCATGACATTTGGCGCGGCATTCTTCCCGCCGCATCGCCTCTCCGTCTCCCCGGCGCGTCGCTTCGTTTTTAATTTCCCGTGATTGTAACCTGGGAGTGGCCGGGCAATACGTTGCGTAAGACTTATTCTCAATTTCCTTTCAATTTTTATGAAGCCGAAGTCGCGGGGAAAGTGCTTTGAGGGACTTGAGTTCGCAGCCACTGGATTCTCCGCTTGCGCTATAGGAAGCATATGTGTTTAATTGCATGAAGCATATGTGTACAACTGTACATGTTTATGCACACACGCACGCTCGCAAGCAAGCACAAACGTTTAGGTCTTGTGTGTGTGTGTCTGTCTGTCGGTCTGCCGGCCTGCCTGCCTGCCTGCCTGCCTGCCTGCCTGCCTGCCTGCCTGCCTGCCTGCCTGCCTGTTTGTCTTTCTTTCTTTGTGTCTTTGTCTGTCTCCTCTCTCCCTATCTTCCGCTTTACTTCCCCTCCTCCTCTCAGGCAGCCGTCCCCTTTCCCTCTTCTCCCCTCTGTATTCAGCCGCTCGTGTATGGTTGCACTTCATGAAATGATTTTCCCTCCCTGTCCCGCCCGGCCGTCCCCCAGCCGTACCATTAGAGGGGCGTGGCATTATGCTGTCACTCTCACTGTCGTTGCCCCCTCCCCTACTTCTACTCCCGAACTCCCTACTTTCGACTCCTACCACCACCACCCAGCCAGGACCCCTTCCCCCTATCGCCTCCCTCCCACCCCCTTCACCTCCCCCGTCCGTCCCCAAGAACCGTCTCGTATTATCACGTGATTGCAAGCACTCCGGGGTTCCCAGAGTTCCCCTTGCATGGCCACCGCAGAACCGGCATCCCCTCGGGAGGTGAAAGTAGTCGGCGGTGTGGCCATCTTCATTACCTGCTGGTTCGGATGTCGTGATTCGCTGCAGGAGGATTTCCGCCGTCAGCTTGGCCCGGATTTGGGACTCGCTGCCCTGCCGCTCCCGTCGCCGACTCCGGTCCGTGGGGCCTTCCGGAGTGGCGTCATCGAGACTTTGCTTACTCGTTCATTAAAGTTGTTGTTGTTTGTTGTTTGCCGTTATTATTATCGTTATCATTATTAATGTGATCATTATTAGTGTTGTTGTTTTTGTTGGTATTGATATTGTTATTGTTATTATAAATTATTATTGTTGTCATTATTATTATTATTGTTATTATTATTATTATTATTATTATTGTTATTTATTTTTATTATTTATTATTATTATTGTTATTATTATTGTTATTATTATTATTAGTAGTATTAATTATTATTATTATTAGAGAGAGAGAGAAAGAGAGAGAGAGAGAGAGAGGGAGAGAGAGAGAGGGAGAGAGAGAGAGGGAGAGAGAGAGAGAGGGAGAGAGAGAGAGAGGGAGAGAGAGAGAGAGGGAGAGAGAGAGAGGGAGAGAGAGAGAGAGGGAGAGAGAGAGAGAGGGAGAGAGAGAGAGAGAGGGAGAGAGAGAGAGAGGGAGAGAGAGAGAGAGGGAGAGAGAGAGAGAGGGAGAGAGAGAGAGAGGGAGAGAGAGAGAGAGGGAGAGAGAGAGAGAGGGAGAGAGAGAGAGGGAGAGAGAGAGAGAGAGAGAGAGAGAGAGAGAGAGAGAGAGAGAGAGAGAGAGAGAGGGGAGGGGGGCGAGGGAGAGAGGGACAGGGTGTGCGTGCATCCGTGTTTGTTTTGAATGGGCTCGTATTTCATGTGCTTTTCTTCCTTTCGTCTCTTAACTTGTGACGAATTGCCAGGGACGGGAAGTGATTCATCTCTTCCTTTCTCTCATCATTTACTTATTCTTATCATCGTTTAAGCCTCGACCTAGTATACTTAATCTTTTCGGTGAGAGCTGACCTCGCAGTCAACGAGGTCGGGGTAGACAGGATACCTCTAATTTTTTTTCGTCAACTCGTGTCAAGGGGACGATGCTTTTGCTGTGTTGTGCCACACTCTTGTCAGAGAGGCGGGCTGCGACGCGAGTGACAGGCGCGAGAGGACAAAGAGCGAGGGGACAGGGAGCGAGATGGCGAGGAGCGAGATGGAAAGGAGGGAGATGGAAAGGAGCGAGTTGGCGAGGAGCGAGATGGCGAGGAGCGAGATGGCGAGGAGCGAGATGGCGAGGAGCGAGATGGCGAGGAGCGAGATGGCGAGGAGGGAGATGGAAAGGAGGGAGATGGAAAGGAAGGAGATGTCAAGAAAGGGGATGACAAGGAGAGAGAAGGCAAAGTGCCAAAGAGCGAGATGACATCGAGTGAAAAGACATGAAGCGAGATGACACTCTCATGCCAAATGGTGGGAGACGAGCACAGAGATGATCCCGAGGCGGCGATGCACATGCGTCGGAGAGCGGATGAGTCGTGAGCGAAAATCGGCGCCAACGACGCGCGGCCGCGAATCGTAGCGACGGATCCGGGTTGAAGGATCTTATTCCGGGTCGTCGGGGGCGAATTTAAGAACTTATTACGCCCCTCCCCGTGTGTTGATCCTGGGCATGTGCCAGTGCCGCTGGGAGGTGACACGAAAGTCTTTGGAGGCGTGCAGGCGTGGTGCCACGGATGGGGCGTGAAGGCGTGGCACTGATGAGGCACTTGGGTGACGTTATGAGGGACTGTAAAATCTGAAAATGGTTTTATTTGCTGTTGGCTGACGGATTTTACTGAACTAACGAGAGATTTAAAGATTTTATTTGTTCTTCTTGAAACATGGCTGCAGATATTTAGAAAATGGCTATTTTCGAATCCAACAACAGATGGAAAGGATGTATTTTAATGAATATGATTTTAAGGTTTTCAACACAAAGGACCCTCTACACACAAAATGAGTTTATTAAAAGGCGAAACATATTCTCTTTACTTTATTCCCCCACCGTATTCATGGCTGCCAGGCACGCTTAATTTATTCTTAAATTGCCCCCGAGAGGAAAGGGCGTGCGTTGGGCGGCTCAGCGGAAATGCCGAGTGGAGTGCCAAGTGTGGAAGCGCGGGCGGATCGCGAGGGGCGGAATCTGAGCTCGCGGGCGTGACTTGAGGACACGGGGGGCGGGGGGGGGGGGGTAGTATAAGTTACGGCGAATGTGTTTGTGTAGAGGAGGAAGGAATGGGCGGCTGTCGGACGCGCGCGTTAAGGGGGAGGGGAGGGGGTTGAGTCTCGCGTTTATCGTATAATAATATTGACGGACTTAAATGCGGCGAAGGCGGATGGCAGCCTTCAATCGGGGCTTTGAGCACGAGACAAAGATGCGGGAGAAAGAGGCACGTTGGAGTGTTGCGGGGGGGGGGGGGGGGGGGGGGGTGCAAGCAGGTCAGGCGTGGCGCAGGCCGCTGGTATCGCTCGAGAAAGTTGTATCGTAGGCGGACAAAAAAAACTTTCCTGGTGTCACGGCCACGCCCGCAGTCACCGTGATGGGGCGCCCGCGCTAACACCCGCGCTCACTTGTGAGAATTGGGCGTGGGCGGGACACTCGGGCAGCGTTTGATTCCATTTCTTTGTTGACTTATGTTGTTAAGGGGATTGTTGCCGTCGATGAAGGAGTCCGTAATTGATTACTGACATGTAAAAAAATAAGTCGATAAATAATGGTCATAGATGATGATCATCAGGAATATATGGCCGTTGACGACTGTGGTGAAACGAATGATAGTAGTAAGGATGATGATAACGCAGATATTAGATTGTAATTCATTCCTTTACAAATGCCAGCCGGAGCACGAAGTTGCACGCCGCGTCCAGTCTTTAAGGGCTCTCGCTCAGGTTGAATTGCACGGGAAGGAAAATGTGAGTTGTGAAGAGCGAAGATGAAGCGCGAATTGTTTAGCAAGTTGAAATTAGGGAACAAGTTCGAAAAGTCTGAAAGATGTTGAGAAGTGAATCTCCAGCCGAGAGTGGTGGCGTGTAGGGTTTGATAGCTACAGTGAGCGCACGTGGAAGGCGTTGTGGTGCAGAGCCGAGCAGTTGGTCGTGCTATTTTGAAAGGTCAGACTAGGAAACTTTGTCGTGCACAGCGTTGTGACCTCGCTTACCCGCACGACCGCTGACCTCGCCCACCCACGCTCTCCTCTCTCGCACCTCCTTTCCTTCACTTCGCTCCTTTCTCTCTCTATCCTGCAGCCTGGGTCGCCTGTTGCACTTTTGTTTGAGTGTGCGGCTGTGGTTCCGGTGACCTGACGTCGCTGAGGGATTTATCTGAGTGTGTTCGGTCTCGGCAAGTTCACCCCGCACTCGGTCTGGTCGGTCGGCGTTGCGTGGGATCGCTGCTTGCCTCGCCGATACAAGAGCGATCGAAAGTCGGGGAGGGTAGAGACAAAGTTGGCGAAGGGCGTGCGATTCCGGGGCTTCAGCGTGCGTCGCTCGCTTTGCTCGCCCTTTAAAATCTGTTCAATCCTGCACTGCCTCCTTTCCCTTCCCTGCTCAGCGATCCAGTCCCTTCACCCCCCCCTCTCGAAGGTGGAGAAGTAAGCGAGGCGCAGCGGGTGTGGGCGGGGGCGGGAGTGACGGATCCCGCAGTGACCTTTTCACGTGCTTGTCATTAGAGCTTGATGAGGCCCGCCTGATTCGCGCCCTTTGCCAAGCGTCGTCGGTTGCACTCACGCGGACGAGTCGGATCCTCCAGGTGCTCCCGCCGGGGCTGCTCCGCTCCCGTCGCACCGTCGCTGCGTGTCCCGCTTGGGCGCCGCCCGCCGGAGGAGCTGTCGCGTCGCCCCGGTGGCTCCTGCGCTCGAGTCTCCTTCGGGAACAAAGGAGAGGGATCCCAGGGATAATTGGGGCTGAGTAATTACCATTGTTATTGGGTGACTGCATTAAGATGCTTGTGATTTTTTCGAGCACGACTTCTTTTGTTTGATGGCGAGACCGGGGAGAACAAAAATAACAGGCACTGAGGGTGGATCAAGCAGCTTATTGTACTCGTGAAGACTCATTTCCCTTGTCATTTTTATCGCGAGAACAATCGTGTTCAATACTGCGGTGTTGCCGTCTGCCGCGCGCGGACAAAGGAGACCCAGCGTGGGCGCAGGAGTCGCGGGAGTTTGGGCGTGCCATCGCGTCGGGTGCGTGGGCGTGGGCGCGAGAGGGACTGGCACGGCATTGTGTTCCGGCGCGGGAGAACAAGGGCCTCGAGGGCGGGACAAGTGGGGGAGAGATGCGCAGGGGGGGGAGGTGTTGGGAGGGCAGAGCAGAGGGGAAGGGGGCGGGGTCTAAAGGATGGGGGGGAAGGATGGTGTGGGTAAGATGGGGATGGAAGAAGTCGAACGAAATGTAGAGGGTGAGAAAGAGGAGATGGGAAGGAAGAGAGAGAAAGATGTGACGGAAGAAAAAGGAATGAAAAGAGGGTTTCCAGAAGATGGAGGAGAGGGTAATGTGGGTAGGATGGGCAAGGGAGAAATCGAAGGGAGAGGAGGAGAAATAAAGAGATTGGGAGGAGAGAGAAGGGAAGATGAGACGGAAGTAAGAGGACGAAAAAGAGAATTGAAGAAATAACGACATTCAAGTATTGCGAATATAAGAGAAAGGGGAAGAGTGTTACGAAGTCCAGCTGAAGATTAATGATAGAATAGAGATGAAATCGGTGGAAGACGTTATGTAAGTTTGCATGCAACGAAAGGGAAAATCAGTGAAAACAGTAAAAGTGGGCCCATAGGAAAAGGGAGAAAGGGAGAACGCGAGAAAGTTGAGCCATAAAAAGAAGAAGTGAAAGGGGGCTTAGAGAAAATAGGAGGAAGGGAGAACGAGGGAAAGTGGAACCAAAGAAAGAAGGGAAAAGGGAGAACGAGTGTAGAAGGGAGCCTTGAAAGCAAGAAGGAGGAACTTATGAAAGTGGAGCTACAGAAAGAAGGGCAAAGAGAAAACGAATGGAAGAGATGCCGTAGAAGGAAAAAAGGAAAACGAAGAGAAGGAAGAAAGGAAGAACGAATAAAAGTGGATCCACAGAAAGAAAGGGAAAAGGGAACCGCGTGTCGGCGGCGCGGAAGAGAGAGCGCAGCGCGATGCGGGGATGGAAAGGGAAAGAGATTGTGTTGCGGTGCACATGTAGATGCGTTAGTGACGGGCGTGTGGGTGGGGGAGACACGCCCCGTTTATGCGACCACATCATTCTATTGTGGTCGCGGCTTTCCGTTCCCCTGGCAGATGGGTCGCGCCGCTCTTCTTTTCTCGGGCCACCGGCTTTGTTTACCTTTTTCTCCCCTCCTAAACGCATTTTGTCCCATTATGTTGACCCGATTCCCAATGTCATTTTCTCTGCGTGTAGGAGGATTGTTTCTCTGGAGATGACTATATATGGTCCTTCTTATCTTTAAGCTTTCTTACTAATCTTATATATATATATATATATATATATATATATATATATACATATATATATATGTGTGTGTGGCTGAAGCTGAAATAAATATAATCACTATTGTTATTGTTATTGTTATTGTTTTTATTATTACCGGTATTATTATTATTATTATTAGTACTATTATTGTTATTATTATTATTATTATTATTATTATTATTATTATTATTATATTGTATTATATTATGATATATTATATATTATATTATTATTGTTATTATTATTAAGGTAAATGCGTGCGACTGATAATGGATGCATACTTTAATTATCTGAAGGCATGCAAATATTACATAAGACACGCAACAGCGCTCGGAAGGTCTTTCATAACGGGACAGTAATTTCTAGATTGGATATGTGGGTCGTTAGAAAAATTTCCTCCTTTGAGTGTAACTTTCTTAGGGTGACTGTTCCTTTTTTGTGTCGTTACGTTTTTGTTAGTAATTACCACTCGTTCAGCGTATTATATGAAACAAATTTCAAGTAATTGCTCGAATGTGTTTAGTCCATGCAACAGTGCAATGGTGAGAAGTCAGGACTAATGCAAGTATGTTTTATGAAGGAAGTTAATTTAAGTAATAACTGGAGGGAAAGGAAAATACTGTGTGTGTGTGTGTGTGTGTGTGTGTGTGTGTGTGTGTGTGTGTGTGTGTGTGTGTGTGTGTGTGTGTGTGTGTGTGTGTGTGTGTGAGAGAGAGAGAGAGAGAGAGAGAGAGAGAGAGAGAGAGAGAGAGAGAGAGAGAGAGAGAGAGAGAGAGAGAGAGAGAGAGGCAGGCCGCGGTAGCACAGTGTCTGGGCGAGGGAGGGGGAGAAGGAGAGGGACGTATCTGCGCCTGAGGTTGACCGCAGCGAGAAAGGCGCCGTCGGATTCCATATGTCTTTCTCGCAGTCCTCCCCGGGATTGGGTTCGGGCGTGGGCGGCAGGGAGGGTGCGGGTGGGCTGCGGAGGAGAGCATGGGCGTCGAGGAGACAACTTGGGAGACGACGCTGTACGTTAGTGATCTGTTAATGATTGCCGCGGTGTCGATTACTTGGGCGTGGGTGTTGTTCTCTTTGTGTTGAGTTAGATATGAACGGTTGCAACATCGCCATGGCTGTGAATCATTTTAGAATCATGATGACGAACAATAAGGAAATGAAAGATAAGTTCGACGCATTCCTTTCTCTATCGGTGGCCTTATCTATCATTTTTTAAATTCTTGACACCAGTATTGATATTGTTTTATTGAAAAAAAACAATATCTCAGGAAATTTGAAGAAAGGTGAAATCAGATGAGGTCACCAGGCCTTCTAATTGACTCATTATGGAGCCGTCTGTGAGTAGAGACTTTTCACAAAACAAAACTACAGTTAATACATTTTACCAGCTGCAGTGCGTTAGTATTTGGGGTAGACAAATTCGTTTTTTTTTTGTATGGAACAAGCTACTGATCCATCTCTCCTTTGCAATTTGAATCATATTTCACTTTCAATGGGCAGAAAGAATAGGATCGTATTGTATATTTTATTTAGTTATTTTATTTATCATGGTTACTGAAATGATAATTCACTTAAAACCACCTTCCAATCCTCGGTATTTTTCGAGTCGATATCCTCCGTCGCTGTTATCTCCCTCTCTCTCTTGCTCGCCCTTCATTCCGTATCTTTGCCATTTTCTCGGATCCTTGTTTCCCAGGCGATCCTAATTAAACTTCCTGAATTGCCGGTTGTCTTCCTTCCCGGCAAGATTGCTTCGTTACCAGACTCCCTGCTTTCTCCCTTTTTTAAACGGTTCTCCTGCATAATGCTTTCGGTGAAGATGGAGGCAGATGCGAGAGTGGGAAGAGAGCGGACGGAGAAGCGGACAGGCAAACAGACAAACAGGCAGGCGAACGGAATGAGAGGAAGACAGACAAAGAAGGGAATAACAGACAGACAAATAGTTATACAATCGGGGGGGAAGACTAACAAACAAACAAAGCCTAACCGAAGAAACAAGACCGACGAAGGAAGAAAACAAACGAAACGAGACTAACAAATAAAGAAAACAAAGGAAAGATTAACAAAAAAAGCCTAACTAACGAAACAAGACCTCCAAACAAGACAAAGTAAATCTAACCAACTTTACAACTCCCCCCATTCTCAGGTGAAACAAATGAAATGATTAGAAATAGATAAATAAATAAAAATAAGTTGATTATAAATGTATAAGAATAAATCGATAATTATAAATAAAGATAAAAAGATTATGAATGAATAAAAGTAAAAACATTATGAATGAATAAAAATAAATTGATTATGAAAAAATATAAACAAATAATAAATAAATGATAGAAAAATAAAAACATCATCAATGAATAATCAATAGATAATAAAGAAGTAAATAATAAACGATAAAGATATGAATAATAAATAGATAATAAAGAAATGAATAAAAAATAAATAATTAAAGAAATGAATAATAAGTAGATAATTGGTATATGAATAAATCAATATTTAAATAGATAAATAGCTAAAAGCCCTCTCCAGAGCGAGTTCTCGGAAGACGCTGCACCCGCGGAGGCCCAGGTGTTCCTCCGGCGAGTGATAAAGGCTCGATGTTATCAGCGCCTTCGCTTCCTGAACCCGCCTTTGTGTGCGGGTCCGGGAGGCGGAGCGGCGCCGGGAGAAGCCGCCGAGTGACGCTGCGTTGCGCTCGGGAACTTTTTTTTTTCTCTCTTTCTCTCTCTCTCTCTCTCACTCTCTCTCTCTCTCTCTCTCTCTCTCTCTCTCTCTCTCTCTCTCTCTCTCTCTCTCTCTCTCTCTCTCTCTCTCTCTCTCTCTCTCTCTCTCGGTATTTTTGTTTTGTTATGTCTTTGTTTGTGTTTCGGTTTTGTTTGTTTGTTCGTAATTTGGTGGTTGATTTGCTGGTATTTCTTTTTTTTTTGTATTTTCTTATTTATCGTTTTTTGTGATTTTTTACTTGCTGGTATTTATTAGTTTAATGTTTGTGTCGTTAATTTTTTTTCCGTTTTGCATTTATTTTAAATAGGGTTGGTTTTAGTAGGATATTGTATAGGATATAGATACGTAGCTAGACATATAACTAGATTACGATTGGCGTTTTTTTTTTTCTTTTTTTTTTTTACATAGAATGGGATTATTTTTCTCATTTGTAGTTTTTGTGTTTTGTCTCTGAAGGCCTTTGTGCTACATCTATGGGTGCTTTGTTTATTCACTTGTTTATTTGTTTATTTACTTTTATGGTTTACGTATTTCTTATCGTGCTGATGTAGTTGTCCTGTACATCGGTTTTTGGTGTAAAGTTTAAGGTTGGTCTTTTAAAGGTTGGATGAGGTGGCGGTGTGTGCATGTGTGCGTGCGGAAGAGTGAGGGTTAGGAAGGGGAGAGAAAGGGTGGAGGATAAAAGAAAGGTAGAGACAGAAAGAGAGCGGCGGGTAGGCAGGCAGGAAGGATGTAAGTAGGCAGGCAGATAGGCCGGTAGGTAGGCAGGAAGAATGTAAGCAGGCAGGCAGGCAGGCAGGCAGGCAGGTATGCAAGCAGGTAGACAAGCAAGAAGGATGTAGGCAGGCAGGCAGGCAGACAGACAGGCTGGTAGGAGGTAGGTAGGTAGGCAGGCAGGCAAGCAGGCAAGCAGGCAAGCAGGAAGGATGTAGGCAGGCCGGCAAGCATAGTGTAGGAAGGCAGACAGACAGACAGACAGACAGACAGACAGACAGACAGACAGACAGACAGACAGACAGACAGACAGACAAAAGCAGACAGAGACACGGAGAGGCGCGACGGAAAATGGATTGGAAAGAGTGAATGAGGGGAAGGAAAGAGTACAGGACAAAAAAAAATAAAAATAAAGAAAAATGTAGTAAATGTGTAACTAAAAAGAGAGAAAAAGTTAAGAAAGGGAGCGAGGGAGGGAGAGGGGACAAGCCCGAAAAATGTGAAGGAATAGCCATGAAAAAGTACACGAGAATACTGAAGTGAGTAGCAAAAGCGTGAGTGATGAGCTGGTGACACACTGACCCCCTCTCCCCTCCCCCTCCCCCTCCTCCTACCAGCTCCCCTCCACCTTCCCCCTTCCCCCTTCCCCCTCCCGCTTCCTGGGTTTTGTTATCAGGGCAATGCACCAGAGGAAGGAGGAGGAGGGGGGGGGGGTGATGGGAGAGGGAGTAGAGGGAGGGGTGTGGGCAAGAGGGGGGGTGAGAGTGGTGTATCCTGAGCTTTAGATTTATCACTTTTTTTTTGCAACCTTGTTTGTGCCGGGGATAATTTATGGTTAATCTATATCATCCGGCGTGTTTATTCATCCTCGTTTTCAATTTGCATTCCAGGTACGTGTTGTCGGGGCTCTGGCGTGATCCGGCCGAGCATCGCGGCGGCGCTGATTTGTCCAGGTGACAGGTAAATGCAAGGGAATGATTAATTGCTTTCGAAGGCTCACGCGAGCCGGCGTTTCATGTACATGTTTGGATGTATGTATATGTATACATATATTATATATATAATATATATATATATAAAATATATATATATATTATATATATATGTATGTATATATAAATTGTGTGTGTGTGTGTGTGTGTGTGTGTGTGTGTGTGTGTATGTGTGTGTGTGTGTGTATGTATGTATGTATGTATGTATGTATGTATGTATGTATGTATGTGTGTGTGTGTGTGTGTTAATGTATTTGTGTTTATGTACATATGTATATACACACAATGAGAAGGAGGGGAGGGAGGAATGAATGAATGGATGAGGGAGGGAGAGAAGAGAGAAGAAAGAATAATGAGGCAGAGGTATGGGGCGGGGAGATGATGGTGGGGGGGGGGGGGATTACGGCAGTTAGAAGGCGCTCTGTTCGGCCCCACGTGAGAGGGACGGCGCGACGCCCCACACAATGGGGCTCATTTGCATCCCACAACTTCTTCTTCCCGAGAACTGCTGATAGACAGCCTATATACCCTGACCTCCTCCGGCTCCTCCTCCCCCCCCCCCCCTACCTTCCTGTCTTCACTCTTGTTGACTTCCGGTTTTCCTCTTCCTCTCTGCTTGGTGTTTGTTTTGTTTTGTTTGTACTGTTGTTTGTGCGTCTGTATATTTTCTGACGTGTGTGCCTCCCCCGTTTCTCTCCTGCCTGTGCGGTTCTCTCTTCCCCCTTCTCTGTTTTCTCTCTTTTATTTATTTTCTTTCTTCTCTCTCCTCTCTTCTTTCTCATTTCTCTCTTCTATCTCCCTTTTCTCTGCTCTCTCTCTTCTCTCTCCTTTCTCTCTCCTCTCTCTTCTCTCTCCTTTCTCTCTCCTCTATTTTCTCTCTCCTCTCTCCTCTCTCTGTCTCTGTCTCTCTCTTTCTCTGTCTCTCTCTTTCTTTTTGCCTCCCTTCCTCATTCCTCTCTTTCCTTTTTTTCTTTTTCTTCGTATCTTCCCCATCTTTCCTCTCTCTCTTTTTCCACTTTTTATCCTACCAGTTCTTGTTCTCTTCGTCTTCGTCTTTTCCTTCTCTTTCCTCCCTCTCTTTTTCCTTCTCTCGCCATCCTTCCTCTCTCCCCCTTTTTTTCTTTCTCTTTGTGTTATTCCCCCTCTTTCTTCTCTCTATGTCTGTTCCCCCCTCTTTCCTCTCTCTCATTGTCTTGACCCCCTTCTTTCCTCTCTTTCTTTGTCTCTTTCCCCCCTCTTTCATCTCTCTTTTGTCTCTTTCTCTTTCCCCCTCCTTCCGCCCTCGCCTCCCTCTCCTGCACCTCGCCTGAGCCGCGGCATTGCGCCCCGATGCAATCTCGATGCCGTGTGTCTCGAACAATGTGGCTGCGTTATTCTCCTGTGTCAGTCGCAGAGTTTTACGCCCAACTTTTAATCATTTTATGGTATTTCTTTTCTTCGGGTCTTTACGTTCGGCATTTGTGGATTTCTTCGTTTTTTCGTTCTGATGTTTCTTTCGTCATCGTACGTTTTTTTTTTTTTTTTATGTAATAAATAATTGTATGTTATCACCGTATCCACCAACATCTCTTCTCTTCACATGCTGCTCCTCCTCCTCCTCCTCCTCCTCCTCCTCCTCCACCTCCACCTCCTCCTCTCTCTCCTTCTCTCTCCTCCTCCTCTCTCCTCCTCCTCCTCCTCCTCTCTCTCCTTCTCTCTCTCTCCTCCTCCTCCTCCTCTCTCTCCTCCTCCTCCTCCTCCTCCTCCTCCTCCTCCTCCTCCTCCTCCTCCTCCTCCTCTCTCTCCTTCTCTCTCCTCCTCTCTCCTCCTCCTCCTCCTCTCTCTCCTTCTCCTCTCTCCTCCTCCTCCTCCTCCTCTCTCTCCTTCTCCTCTCTCCTCCTCCTCCTCCTCCTCCTCCTCCTCCTCCTCCTAATAGTCTCTCTCTCCGCTCTCATTCTTCTCTGCCTCCCCAACCCCTTCTCTCTCCACTTTCCCCATAGCTCACAATGAGTCGGTAATCTCACTCAGGGTATTGGCTGTGTCCTCAGGGCTTGTCTGGGGAATATGACGGTAGATAGGATGAGGAGGTCGGCTTTGCTGAGAGTAGTCTTCCGGCTCTGCGCCCCAGTCTCTTAGTTTGGGTCACTGGGCCTCGTTCCCTCGGCTTGGGCCTCCTTGTCTGTCTTTTGGCTTTGGGTGTCTGTCCCAATCTCTATTCATGATCTCTCTGCCCCAGTCTCTCTGTGACCTCTCTGCCCCAGTCTCTCTTCGTGACCTTTCTGCTACAGTTTCTTCATGTGACCTCTCTGCCCCAGTCTCTCTTTGTGACCTCTCTGCCCCTGTCTCTCTTTTTGACTTCACTGCCCCAGTCTCTCTTTGTGACTTCTCTGCCCCAGTCTCTCTTTGTGACTTCTCTGCCCCAGTCTCTCTTTGTGAACTCTCTGCCCCTGTCTCTCTTTTTGACTTCTCTGCCCCAGTCTCTCTTTGTGACTTCTCTGCCCCAGTCTCTCTGTCTGTGTGCCTGTCTGTCTGTCTCTCGGCCAGTTCCTGCAGGAGCCATTCCTCTGGGGTCACCGTTACCGTCGGCGTTCGCCCAAGTTTTTTCCTCCTCTTTCGTTCTCTCTCTGCCTCTCCATTCCTTCTCTTCTCTCTCCCTCTCCCTCTCCTTCTCCCTCTCCCTCTCCTCTCCCTCTCCCTCTCCCTCTCCCTCTCCCTCTCCCTCTCCCTCTCCCTCTCCCTCTTCTCTCTTTCTCTCCCTCTTCTCTCTTTCTCTCCCCTCTCTCTCTCTCTCTCTCTCTCTCTCTCTCTCTCTCTCTCTCTCTCTCTCTCTCTCTCTCTCTCTCTCTCTCTCTCTCTCTCTCTCTCTCTCTCTCTCTCTTTCTCTCTCTCTCTCTTCTCTCTCTCTCTCTCTCTCTCTCTCTCTCTCTCTCTCTCCTCTCTCTCTCTCTCTCTCTCTCTCTCTCTCTCTCTCTCTCTCTCTCTCTCTCTCTGTCTTCCATAATATTTTTAATCTATCCTCTTCATCGTCACCATCTGCATCATAGGCCCTTATTATATACGATTCATTTTTCTGAAGCGGAAATTCTTAACTAAGCAATACTAAAAAACACCATCCTCCCACCTGCACTCTACTCCTACTACCCTCCCCAGCTATCTCCACCCATTTCTCACTTCTTCACACTCCTCTTCACCCACTCCTTCCCACTCCTTCCCACTCCTCTCCTCTCACTCCTCTCAACTCACTCCTTCCCACTCCTTCCCACCCCTTCCCACTCCTCTCCACCCACTCCTTCCCGCTCCTCTCCACCCACCCCTTCCCACTCCTCTCCACCCACTCCTTCCCACTCCTCTCCTCTCACTCTTTCCCACTCCTCTCCACCCATTCCTTCCCACTCCTCTCCTGTCACTCTTTCCCACTCCTCTCCACCCACTCCTTCCCACTCCTCTCCACCCACTCCATTCATTCCACATACCGCACCCCTCACCATCCCACTCCATCCACCCACCCCACCAAAAGATGCAGGTGCTTTTGCGGTTGCAAGGCGGGGTTTGATGGCGGGAATTGAGCAACTATCTGACGCGGTTGATGGGTATACGCAGCGGCAACGGGCGTCTCCGAAACAGTTAGGTGAGCGGCGTGCGAAGCTGGTCGGGTGGGTGTGGGCGGGAAGGGGGACGGGGGGTCGTCTCCTCCTGCCGGACTGCGTGGCTTTCAGGCGAGTCGATTGCCGGACGGGGCCACTAACGGAGCCTCCCACCGACCCTTCTGAAGGCGAGCGCTCCGGTGCTCGAACCGCACGGCTGAAGTCTTGGAGGAAGATCTCGGTCGAGAGCAGTTAGCGAGGATGCGTGTGAGTGTGTAGGGAGAGAGAGGCAGATAGACAGAGAGAGAAAAGGCAGACATAGGGATGCAGGCAGGTAGGCACAGACACAGGAAGGCAGGTAAGCAGGCAGGCACAGACAATAAGGCAGGTAAGCAGACAGACAGGCAGACGTTCAGACAGATATACCGATATATTCAGAGGTTATTAGGACAAACAAAGGGGATGAGCACACACAAAACGGGAGCGTGAGAGATAGGACGGCGTGAAGATCCACGTCGAGGGGCCAACCGGTCATCCGGGAGGTTTGTCAATGGTCTTCGTTGATTATCGTTGTTCTTCGTTGTTTCCCGAGCAAGCAAATCGGTGGCGCGGACTCTAGGCGGCGCGAAATGCTGTAACAGGGACGACCCAACGTCGAGGAATGTATGTTCTCTCAGGTGGCAGCTGGATTGATTGGTTAGGTACTTACTTGACTGATTAAGGGCCCTTAAGTGGTGGTAATGTCAACCATTTATCTTGTAAGTGATCCGTGCTGTATGTACAAAGTATTTGCCTGTCCCTTTCCCACTTCACCTCCCTCCCTCCCTCCTTCTCTCTCTCTCTCTCTCTCTCTCTCTCTCTCTCTCTCTCTCTCTCTCTCTCTCTCTCTCTCTCTCTCTCTCTCTCTCTCTCTCTCTCGCTCTCTCGCGCTCTCTCTCTCACTCTCTCTGCATGTATATATAGAAAGATAGATTAGATAGATAGAAGATTAGGTAGATAGATAGATTTGGACATACATACGCACACACACACGAATACCTCGATATGTCTGTTCATAAATAAGTAAATACATGGATAAGTACGTATGTAATACATAAATATGCTACGGTACATAGGATATAGATCATTATCCCGAATGACATGTTTATGAGGATGCATGCCAGAAAACGTTTCCCGGCGCATAATGATGAGATTTTTTTTTTTTTGCTAGAACGTCAATAGCCCCTCTGTATGGGCTATTGATCTCTTAGAAATATAAATAGTCGATCTATAGACGATATGCATTATATAAACATTAGTCAAGTTTTTTTGTAAGTGCGCCACGCCCTCTAGCCTGTATGGGTTATGATACTCCAAAAACATAAATATCAATCTCTGGACCTACATGTTATATGAACTCATGTCGAAACACGTTCTTTACATGTTGTGGCTCGACAGGGCGAGGCGTTCTCAAGGCGGGTGGAGGCGGCGGGCTAGATTGGGGTGGCGTGTCTGTAGTGGCTCACAAAGAGATTGGAAATGGGCCTCAAGGCTACATAAGAGAGCTTG
>NC_061846.1:16823731-16829773 GCF_019202785.1 Penaeus chinensis | reverse complement strand
CCTACTCCCCCAGTTCCTTTTCCCCTTTCTTCGCCTCCCCTAACCTTCTCCTCCTCCTCCTCCTCCCCCCAACGCCTCCTCCCCCTTTCCTCCCCCCCAACGCCCCCCCCATCTCTCCTCCACCCTCCCCTCCCCCCTAACGTCACCCTGTCTTACCCTCTCCCCCCCGCTGAAGATTTCCGGGAGTCCTGGCCTTGTTAATCTCCCCTCGGACGGGTACGGAGGGGTTGCTCAATGGCTCCGACGCTCATGCCGCTTTGGGAGGGACACTGCACGGTGGCGAGTCTGTGTCTGTGTGTCTGTTTGTCTGTCACCTCTCTCGCTATGTGTGAGTATGTGTGTGTATGCGTGTATTGGGTTTGTGTTGTGTGTGTGTGTGTGTGTGTGTGTGGTGTGTGGTGTGTGTGTGTGTGTGTGTGTGTGTGTGTGTGTGTGTGTGTGTTGTTTGTGTGTGTTGTGCGCGCGCGCGGGGTTTGGTGCGTGAGTGTTGATGTCGTGCGTGTGCGTGCGTGTACGTGTGCTTGTGCGTGTTTGCTCGCGCGTGCTTGAGTGTTTGAGTAAAAAGATGCATATGATAAGAGCGTTCGTATATGCGTAGGATAACTGATGGAAAAAAAAAACATGCACACAATTGCGAACGCACGCCCACCGCCCAGCTACCCCAATGCCCGCACACACAAACACTGCCACACTCAAGCACAGAAGCTACGTCGAAGACCGGATGAACCAGATCTCGAGCCACGGACAATCACCACGTACCGCCCGCCGCAAGACCGATCACGTATCCATTTCAAATCAAACGCATAAAAAAAGACAATGCATTCGCCCGCCCGTGACGAATCCTTGCCCCCCCCCACCCCCCCAGCCCCTCTCCACCCGCCTCCATGCCATCAACCCAAATTTTTATTTCCCCGGAACTTCGCAAAACCCGACGTTTCAATGCGCTCCCCCCTCCCTCCACCCCAACACCCAACGTCACATAAAAAACTCAAATACAACGCGATAAAATTCGACTCGAACAAGCACGAAGGATAAATCAGAAACCTCCCCCTCCCCCCCTCCCGGCGTTAGCCACGATATGTTAATTGACTCGGAAAAATCACTTGCAATTGGGGGAAACAAAAAGCGTGCTCTCTCCTCACGCCCACGCCCACACCCCCAGCCTCCGCGTTAGCCCCTGAATCAGTACGAGGCCGAAGCTACAACAATCACGCTCTCCAGGCATCGCATCGCATGGGGAACGCAATAACTGTGATTGCATTATTATCGCCGCTAATACTGGGCCTTGCAACCGACGTGTCAACAAGAACTACTGCCAGCGTCATCCCGCGCAGGGTGTCGTGCCCACGCTCTTGGTCTTCCACGGTCTGCGCTCGTCTATTTTTACACGTTATTCATTTATTCATTTTTTTATATATATATTTCCTTGCTTACTTATCTTTTAAATATATATTTCTTTGTTTACTTTTTTATATATATTTCCTTGTTAACTTATTCCCTTTCTTCTAATACGATCTTTAATTTTCAATTCTCGGTCCTCGACATCGACCTCTCTTCCTCCTCCTCCTCTGTTTCTTCTTCCTTTTCGTCCTATTCTGCTTCTTCCTCGTCAACAATTTTGCTTCTTCCTCCTCCTCATCCCCGGTTCCTCTTTTTCTTCTTCTTCCATCTCCTCTGCTCCACTGTTTATTCTTTAACTTCCTCCCCCTCCCCCTCCTCTTGTTCTTGTTCATTTTTTTTTTTTATCCTTCTCGTCCTCGTCGTCGTCGTCCTCATCTTCTTCTTCTTCTTCTTCTTCTTCTTCTTCTTCTTCTTCTTTCTTTTTTCTTCTTCTTCTTTTCTTCTTCTTCTTCTTCTTTCTTCTTCTTTCTCCTCCTGTTACTCATTCTCTTTCTTCGCCTTCTCCTCCCTTCCACTTACTTCACCTCCACATTTATCACCTCCGGACACGAGCATGATTTCATAAACACTTTTCCTGCTCTGTAAAAATCCTTTCCCCCCCTCCCCCCCCCGCCCTCCCCCCCCCCCCTCCCCCCCCCTCTTCCCTCCCTCTCCTCATCCCTCCTCCTCCCCTCCTCTCCCTCCCCTCCCCCCCCCTTTCCCCACTTCCCCCTCCCTCTCCACCTACCCCTTTTCCCCTTTCCCTCCCTCTCCCCCACCCCCTTTTTTCCCCCTTCCCCCCTCTCCCCCACCGGCGACGACAGTGCCGGGGCCTGGCAAGAATGTTGATGACACCTCCAGGAGCCAACGCGGCTTCGACAGCCCCGCCTCCTCTAATAAGGTGGGGTCGGAGGGGGAGTCGAGGTGGAGGAAGGAGAAGAGGAGGAGGGGAAAAGGGAAGAAGAGAGAAGAAAAAGGAATAGAAGAGGAGGAGGAGGAGGGGGGAGGAGGAGGAGGAGAGGGAGGGGAGGGGGGAGGAGGGGAGAAAAAGAGGAGAAGGGAGAAGGAAAAAGGGAAGAGGGGAAAAGGAGGGGAGGAGGAAAGATGAAGATGAGGAGAAGGAGGAGGAGGGAAACGAGGAAGGAAGAGGAGAGAAGGAAAAAGCGAAGAGAGGTGAAGAAGGAAAAAGAGGAAGAAGAGGAGAGAAAGAGAAGAGGAGGAGGAGGGAAGGAAAAAAGAGGAAGAGGAGGAGGAGGAGAAGGAAAAAGGAGGAAGAGGAGGAGGAGGAGAAGGAAAAAGAGGAAGAGGAGGAGGAGGAGGAAAAAAAGGAAGAGGAGAGAAAGGAGCAGATGAAGAGGAAGAAAGGTGATGGAAGATGAGTGGTAAGAGGAGGGGAGGAAAAAGAAAGAAAAGGGGAGGAGGCGGAGGAGGAGGGGGTGGAGGAGGAAGAGGAGAAGGGGAGAAGGGAACAGGAAGAGGAGAAGGGAAAGAAAGAAAAGGGGAGGGGAGGAGGAGGAGGAGGAGGAGGAGGAGGAGGAAGAGGAGGAGGGGAGGAAGAGGAGAAGGGGGAAGAAGAGAAAAAGGGGAAGAGTAAGAGAGCAGGAGGAGGAGGAGGAGGGGAGGAGGAGGAGGAGGAGGAGGAGGAGGAGGAGGAGGAGGAGCAGGAAGAGGAGCAGGAGGAGAAGGAGAAAGAGGAAGAGGAAGAAGAAGAAGAAGAAGAAGAAGAAGAGGAAGAGGAGGAGGAGGAGGAGAGGGGTAAGGAGAAGAGGAGGAGGAAGAGAGGGGTAAGGAGAAGAGGAAGAGATAGTAGAGTAGAAGACGAAAATGAGAATGAATAAGAAGATGAAAAAGAAACAAGGGGGAACATCGAAACGCAAATAACAACCCTACCCCCACTGAAACCGGACCAAAGAAGACAAAAAGACGAAACCAAAACCAGAAAACAGCACCAGAACGAAGCGGAAGGCAATCTCCCACCACGCCACCGTCGCCCCCACAAAGCGCCCTCCACCAGCGGGGTCGGAAAAGGGTACGCGAGTATTGCAGCGTGATGAAATTCCGGTGATTAATTGCAGGGAATCACAGACGGGTAAAAATGTCCCCACGCAGACTCAATTACTCTGATGCAACCGACCTATTTCTTTTTTTTTCTCTCTCTCTTTCTGTCTCTTTTTTTTCTTCTAAATTTTCTCTTTTTGGGGGGAATCTATTTATACAGAGGCAAAGGGACGGCGGAAACAGGATTAAATACGTTTCATACAAAGGCGAAGTGGCCGAAAAAAACAGGATGATATATGCCTGGTATCTATTTTCATAAATACTTAAAACACAAATTACGTAAAAGAAAAATAAGGGGGGGGGGGCATTGAACACACCTCGCCTCAAATTTTATGAAGTGTAATCATACGGAAAAAAAAAAATTCCCAGGGACATGTATGACCTCGCTGACTCAATTGGCATGACGTGGCAAGGCGCTGTCATCATGGCCAATCCAACCTTCGCTCCGCAACTACCGCTACCGCTCCCGGCTCCGCCACAGTCACCGCCACTGCCACTGCCACCGCTATCCCCGTTGCCATGCCACCGCCACCGCCATGCCACCGCCCCTGCCTCCGCCACTGCCACCGCCACCGCCATAGCCACCGCCACTGCCGCTGCCACCGCCCTCTCCGCTGCCACTACCACTGCCACCACTTTAGCCAGCCTCTCCTGGTCGGTGGCCCTTCGCCTGCACCTTCAAACGGCGCGGAAACCGCATCCCACACGCCAGGCGACGAACGAGCATCATGTCGATACAGCAGAGCTAATTCGTCCAGTCTTTCTTTGAGATTTAATCGCCTAAAAGAGTAAAAAGGCAAAATAAATAAAATAAATGAAAATAAACAAATAACAAGAATCCCTTGATCACAGCATGCACCATTTACCCCCCGGCAGCTTTTACAACAATTGCATTATCAATCCAACAGCGGCAGCTGATTCCCAGTAGCCATGAGCCCGTGAGCTGAAGGTCACGTGACGCCGCTGCTCGGTAAAGCTGTGGTGCTCCACCACGCCCTCTTCCACTTCCCCCAGCCTCCACCTGTGCTCCACCTCATACTTCTCCGTGTGTTCCACCTCGCCTCCTCCGTCTGTGTTCCACCAACGCTCTCCTCCACCTGTGTTCCACCTCGCCCTCCACTGTTTCTCTCTCTCTCCCTCTCTCCATCTTCTGCCGCCTACTCCCCTCCGAGCAGGGAGTCTCCCTCCCCTACGTTAGGAGCGTGACGTCACAGGGCGGGTCGGAGCTGCCACGCCACGGAAAGGAAACCTCTCCGACCGAGCCCCGATTACCATAATTTATCATAAATCGATTACATTCAACCTCGTGGGAACTCTGATGATTACCAACTCTTTTATCCTGACGACACTAACCGGAAAAAAAGATAAGCTAACGGATCCGAGCTGATTGACAAATACCGATACAAATCTATCGTAAATAAATCCGCCGATTTAGTTTCGTTACCTCCATAATGTCGAATGTATTTTTGCTTGTGAACAGATATGAGCGTTTCCATCCATTGGGAGTGGAAAATTTCTAGAAATATAAAGCCGCTTTTCGAAGCAAAACCTCTTCATAAAATCGTGCAATTCAAAACGAAATGACAAACCTAATGCAGCATCAGAAAACAAAAAACAAAAACAAAAGAGAAAGGTAGAGAGAGAGAGAGAGAGAGAGCTGAGAGGAGAGAGAGAGAGAGAGAGAGAGAGAGAGGAGAGAGGAGTAGGAGAGATGAGGAGAGAGAGAGATGTGGGAGAGAGAGATGAGAGAGAGAGAAAGAGAAAGAGAGAAAGAGAAGAGGAGAGAGAGAGAGCAGAGAAGAGAGAGGAGAGAGAGAGATGAAGAGAGGAGAGGAGAGAAGAGAATAGAGAGAGGAGAGAGAGAGATGGAGAGAGAGAGAGAGAGGAGGGATGATATGATAAAAATAGATTGATGACGGAGCAGGGAACAAAAGCCTAAAACGAAGGAAATGGCAATTTAGGAGTAAGAAGGTAAATAGACACATAGCATGTGGGCCTGTCTTGACGTACGTGTGAGTGGTGTGTGTGTGTGTGTGTGTGGTGTGTGTGTGTGTGTGTGTGTGTTGTGTGTGTGTGTGTGTGTGTGTGTGTGTGTGTGTGTGTGTGTGTGTGTGTGTGTACGTGGGTGTGTGGTGTGTGCGTGCGTGCGTGCGTGCGTGCGTGCGTGCAAGTGGTGCGTGCGTGCGTGGCGCGGTGTGTGTGTTGTTGTGTGTGTGTGGATGGGTGGGTGTATAGGATGGATGGATGGATGGATGGATGGATGGATGGATGGATGGATGGTATGATGGGATGGATGGATGGTTGGATGCATGATGGGATGGATGGATGGATGGATTGATGGAGGAAGGGAGGAGGGAGGAGGGAGGGAGGGAGGGAAGGAAGAAAGATTGGATGGAGGGAGGGAGGGAGGGAGGCGGAGGGACGGGGACGGAGATAGGGGAGGGACGGAGGGAGGGAGGGAGGGAGGGAGGAGGGAGGAGGGCGGAGGGAGGGAGGAAGGATGGATGAATGGAGGGATGGATGGATAGATAGATGGATGGGACTGATGAATCAATAAACTAGTGAAACGTGTGCATCTTCATCACGAGTGCCTTAAATACCTAC
>NC_061846.1:16820935-16823631 GCF_019202785.1 Penaeus chinensis | reverse complement strand
GAGTGAGCTGCGAGAGAGAGAGACGAGCGAGAGAGAGAATTGAGAGAGAGACCTGGGAATGAGCCTTCGGAGAGAGAGACGAGAGATTGAGAGAGAGAGGTGTGTGAGTGAATGAGTGAATGTTGAGTGAGGTGAGTGTTAGTGAGTGATTGAGTGAGTGAGTGTGTACATTTATTGCTATTCGCCGATCTTTTGTCACACCCTCCCAATCGCCCGACGTAAAAGGCGAGCAAGGGATTAAAGAGAGAGAGAGCCCCAGAGAAAGAAACAGCGGCGGGGGGACACAGACCAAAGAGGGGAGACCAGTCACACCAACAAACCGAAGGCTATAAAAAAAAAAATAATAATTCCAAGAAGCTATCGACTCGCACCAAACCATCTTCAAAAAAGCGCAGGAAAAGTCTCACAGTCGATACCGCCAAAGAGACGCACCGCCATCGTCTCGAGCTTTCAAAACAAAACAAACTTTTCCTTGAATCGACTCGGCCAAAAACCTACGGAAAGCATCTCATCTCTGGTAATTACGGCGTCGATGAAGCACGCACTGTAATATCAGAAGAATTGGAGATATTTCAAATAAAAAAAAATACAAATTAAGAGATAGTTTATTTTCGGAATAAGTTAAAAACACAGATATCCAAAATTAAACACCTTTGAAGATAGGAAAAAAATCGATACACAATAAAACCATATTGTGAGGCGCGGGATTTTCCGCCAAAGAACAAACACGACCGAGTATTTCGTCGTCCGCCCACGAAGATGAAACGGAAATCTTCGATATCCAAAACTGGTATCGGTTCAAACAAAACCAAGTAGACGAGAGGGTTTCACATAAGCGCATCAGATTTCGAACGCATACAAATAAGAAAGACAGAGAGAAAGAAAGCCAGAAAACAAACAAATACGCCCGTAGCCTCTCATGTTTGTTTACGTCTGGCCACACTCACGCCTGATTATCCTTAGTGGCCTGCTCCCGCTCGCCTTCATTGCACACGACACTAAAATACTCGCGGACAAACACGACACGCCACACGGCCGCCGCTGACCCTCGAGATCAACGTATGGATGACAGCTGTTACAAGCAGGTCGAGTGTAACGATGAAAAGTAGAGTCTGGTGGTGGCAGGCTGAGTGTATTGGTGGTAAACTGAGTAGGATGATGGCAGGTCGAGTGCAGAGGTGGGAGGTCGTGTAGTGGTGGCAGGTCGAGTGGTGACCGGTTGAATATAGTGATGACACGTTTAGTGTAGTTGTGGTAGTGAGTGTAATGATGACAGTTCAAACTTGGGCAAGTGCAGCGGCGGCAGTCTGAATAAGTAATGGCCCGTGGAATGTAATAGTGGCAGCATATACAGTGTAGAGAAAACTAATGCAACAGCAGGCAAAAGGAAGAAGTGAGGACAAGACATGGGGAGGAAGTCGCAGGGTGATACGAGGAGCGGTTTAGGACAGGAACACGCGAGAAGGGTAGTGGACTGGGGGGGGGGGGGGCAGAGGGAAGGGGTTAGAGAGGGTTTCCCCCACCGGTGTCTCGTCCCCCAAGTCTCAAGAGCCTTCCGCCCTCTCGGATGTCGCATTCCGCAGTAACGTGTGGGGCGACCATGCATTATACGGGCCTCGCTGGGGTGACGAAGGCCCGGGAGAGCGACGGAGGCGAGGAAGAGGCGGCTGGTGCGAATAGGAGCGAAGTCTTGATAAGCTGCACTTCAAGGTCAAAGCCCGGCCCCAAGTACTCAATAAACAACGACTCCTCATAACAGATAGGAAATGTAAAAAAAAAGATCGTGAAAATAGTAGGTAAAAAAAGCCTTGCCAAAATATAGACAAAGGGAAAAGGAGGGGGGAGGGGAAATGTGATTACAAACAGTACCTAATTATCAACTTTACGAAACTAAACTAACGGAACAAAGGAAGTATCCGATAAAAAAAAAAGTAAAAGATGAACACTCTTAAGAACCGACACGACCGCCAAAGAAAAAAGATTTTGCTGAAGAAATACAAATTGTACGCTAATGCACGAAACCTGAGGGAATAGAGGTCGGCCTACCATGGATCCTCCTCCTTAACATGCACAACTGATCGCGTTCGCCCCAATGCACCTGCTAAGGATGCGCGACTTCTTACCGTTACGCACTCTCCTCATCATCGTTTTTTTCCCGTTATGTCATCGATTCGTACTTGGTGCAGGTCTTATAAGGCTATGTTTCGGTTAAGGAAACGCCTGTTTAGAACTGTGTTTCTTGACGGCTGGTTTTAATCCTGATATAAATATACACTCTTTTCGGTGGAAGCAACTCTCTTTTTCCCAAGCCATTTCTCTCAATATTCGTCTCCGTCTGCAAGACACGAATACAAGTAATACATATATCACACAAGCAAAAGCAAAAATGACCAAAAACCGTATAAAAATAACTAACAAAATACCGAAACAGAAAACAAAAGGCTCGGCATCATTCAAAAAACAATAAAGGGAGCAACAGCAACAACAAACAGCAAAATCTCCAAACAAGAACACAATCGAAAACAGAATTCCTTATCGTGTCCCCGAAGCTCCTGCATTTCCCTCGTTATGAAGCGTGTCCGAATTAAATTTCTCGGAAGAGGAAGGAAGGGAGGAAGTATTGAGCCAGACATCCTCTTCCCCCTCCCCCTCCTCTCCCCCTCCCCCTCCCCCTCCCCCCTCCCCCCCCCCCTCCC
>NC_061846.1:16810935-16818435 GCF_019202785.1 Penaeus chinensis | reverse complement strand
CCTCCCACCCCCTCCCCCTCCCCCCCTAATCCTCCTCCTATCGCTCCCCTTCCCCTTCCTGCCTGGCACCCTCCCACCCTCTCCCTTCCCCCTACCCCCATTCCCTCCTCCACCCACAACCACCTCACTTCTTCCCTTCCCCACCTTCTACCCACTGCTCCCCTTCCCCCTTCCACCCCCATCCAACCGTGCCCCTTCCATTCCCACCTTCTGCCCACTGCCACTGCCCCTTCTCCCCTTCCCTTCATCCCTCTCCTCTCCTTCTGCCCACTCCTCTCACCTCCTTCCCCTCCCTCCCTCATCCCACTTCACCCTTTTCTTTCTCTTTCCCCCTTCCCCCATCCCCTCCCCCATTTCACCCTTTCTTTTGCCTTCCCTTACTCCCTTCCTCTCCCCCCATTTCACCCTTTCCTTACTCTTCCCCCTTTCTCTCCCCCCCATTTCGGTCTTCCCTTACTCCATTCCTCTCCCCCCATTTCACCCTTTCCTTACTCTTCATCCTTTCTGTCCCCTCCATTTCGCCCTTCCCTCTCCCTTCCCCCCTTCCCCTCCTTCCTCGCAAATTCCGTCGAGCCGCCGACGGAGCTGCATTCGCTCGTCGCCGCAGCCAAGGCCCAGTCGCGAAGTGCTGCCGAGCCCCGTTCCCTGATTAGCAAATCTCAGCTCACAAAATTGGAACACATGAGTATCAGATAACCAATTTGGATATGCAAATGTCTCTATTCTTTCTCCTCTTCCATTTCTCTCACACTCTCTGATACTCTCTCATACTCTCTCATTCTCTCTGATACTCTCTCATTCTCTCTCATTCTCTCTCAATCTCTCTCATTCTCTCTCTCTCTCTCTCTCTCTCTCTCTCTCTCTCTCTCTCTCTCTCTCTCTCTCTCTCTCTCTCTCTCTCTCTCTCTCTCTCTCTCTCTCTCTCTCTCTCCCCATTTTTTTTTACCCTACCCTTTTAATGCGTTCATGCTTTAAGGTTATAAAGCCAGCAGATACCTGGAATTGGAAACAGATTGTGCTATACATATTCATGCGGAGGCACAGCGAGGCGGGAGAGGGTGCGGTACGATTATTGTGTGGCGGGACGGTGGCGTGGCGCGGGGATTGTGTGCCACTGGGATTGTGGCGGGGCGCGGGCGGAAACGCGGCCGGCCAGACAGGTGTGGGCGGGGGGGGGGGGATTATGCAGAAAGACGGTGGTGAATGGGAGAGATAAATAGGCTGGATAAAGAGAGTTGGGGGGGGGGGGGGAGTCGAGGGTAATCAACAGGCTGGATCAAGGGAGATGAAGGGAAGTCATGGGTAAGCAAAAAGAGGGCGAGGGAGGAAGAGATGACAGGAGGGTGGCAGAAGACAAGAACGATGGACAGGTGGCGCGGGCCCCCCGCAGATGCACGACCGGCGTCTGGGAAGCAGAGGTCAAGAATGACCCAGCTGTCTGAACGGGCCTCTGACGGGCTCAAGACGCGGTTCACGGGCTAGCACAAGGAGCGTGACAAGGAAGGAGGCGTGGCATCGGAGGCGTATTTGCGGCATGGAGCAAGTGTGGCGGGTGTGGCAGGGTGGAAAGGAGTGTGGCGGGTGTGGCGGGGTGTGGTCCTCTGCGGTGGCACGACGTCCCCTGCCTGGCAACACACCACGCGAGCCAGACTGGCACTGACACCTCGGGCACGACTGTTCCGCCAGACACCAGTCAGTCAGTACGCAGCGCTCCTGTACCATGAGACGCGACCAGCCTCCTCGGCCCTCTTCGCCTCCTCCGCCTCCTCGGCCCCTTTCGCCTCATCCGCCCCCTCCGCCCCCTTCGCTTCCTCCGCCCCCTTCGCCTCCTCGGCCCCTTTCGCCTCATCCGTCCCCTTCGCCCTCTTCGCCTCCTCCGCCCTCTTAGCCTCCTCCGCCCTCTTCGCCGCCTCTGCCCCCAGCCTCCACGAAGATCAGGAAATCCACCTCGATACGCGATTCCCAGGCTAAAATTGCGCTCCATCTTTCATTCAAACACGCCATCAAACGCCAGCGCCAGCTCCGCGAGGTCGAATAACCAGGAGGAGGACGTGTAAATCATATGAAATGCAATACACGAGTTACCACTTCAGCTTTAAGCGAGCAATAAAGTCTTATTCTTGTTACTTCCCAACGCTCTTTCTCGTATACAAGGGTGGTGGAGGAGGAGGTGGTGGTTGGGTGGTGAAGGTGGTGGTGTAGGTACTGATGGAGTAGGTGTTGGTGATGATAATGATACTAATGATAATGATGGTAAAGATGGTGAACGACAGCGAAAACGAAGGAGATGAAAAACATAATGAAATACACGAAGAAAGCAATGGGAAAAAGGACGAAGGGGAAGATACTGCTACACTCCCCACGCACGATGCAGGAACGGGTATATGTAAACAAAGCAGCGAACAAGAACAGTCAGTCACGGCAAAGCAATTAGGCTCAAAGGAAGGCTCTATACTGATGCGCAATTGAATACATGCAGAAGGATGTTAAAATAGACCGACACAAAACAGGAGAAGGATATACACCGTTATCAAATGTTAAGTAATCCGTGATAGCGAGGCAGATACACTAACAGAAGAGGAGGAGGATGCAACTGAATGACTTGATATCGTTATAACAAAGAGACAATGGGCGAACGGGAGAAATGCGAGATCGAAAGAGAGAAATAACAGAAGTGGGAGAGAAGAGGAGACTGAACGAAAAAAAAAGTAACGATGGTAAATTATGAAAGGGCGTGCAAAATTGGAAATAAATGTCGGGCGAAATGAAGGATGGGAAGATGATAATAAACGAGTGAAATACAGACTAGACAAAGGAAGAGGGAATGCTAGGTAAACAAAACACATTGTAAATATGGAAGGAGAGAGAGAACGAAGGAGAGGAGGAGGGAATGAGAAGGGGAAAGGGGAGGAGAAAGGGGATGGGGAATGGAGAGAGAGAGAGAGAGAGAGAGAGAGAGAGAGAGAGAGAGAGAGAGAGAGAGAGAGAGAGAGAGAGAGAGAGAGAGAGAGAGAGAGAGAGAGAGAGAGAGAGAGAGAGAGAGAGGGGGGGGGGGGCAGAGACAAGAAAGAGAAAGAGAGAAAGCGTCAAAACCATCCCAAGCACAGTTAAGCGAGAGGGGAAATATAAGACGACCGGAGAGAGAGAGAGCGAGAGAGAGGGGAGACGAAGGCGCAAGAGGTCGAGGGGTTCGGGAAGCGGGGAAAGCGGCTCCGAACCCATGGTAACACAGCCGAGACGGGCTCGACGAGGGGAACTTCCAACAACATATGAGCGGCAAAGCAACACTGGATACGCAAACAATCCCTTTTGCATGTCCCCCAGCCGTCCCCTTCCGCCAGTTCACGCACTCGAGTTCAGAACATTTAGGGGACTTTTTTGCTCATTTGTTCTGAAACATGCAACATCACACGAAGCCTCTTTCTTATTTGATGACAGCATAGTTACTGTTGTTCAAGTCAAATACATTAAAATGTATTCGCAACTCGCCCAATCACATACCTTAACTGTACGTCTGTATGTACCTTTTTTCCGAACTGATTCAGTGCCAGCTAACGTTGTCATCGGACGAGCCGTCTAGACAGCCACCCACTCACGGCATGATGTGGCAGCACCTGTCCTTGGCACCTTTACCATTTTAACAATTGCAAGGGAATATGCCACTGTGGCACTGGTGAAGTCCTAATGCCTTATAAGGGAAGTGGCAATAGCCAAAACTAATGAAATGCAATCACTAGAAGATAGGCACTACAACTAAACTCCGGCTCAAGAGTATAACCACTGATAGGCCTACATCCAAAACGCAACTTGACTAGGAAATTGTCAAAACGAAGTTGATGTTTTTTTGTTGTTTTTTTAAGAAGAATATCCGAACCCAGTCGGCCATGAGCAGTGCAGAGAGGGCCAGGCACACGGTGTGGTCCATGAAACTGCAACATCCTACACTCTGCTACCCTCCTATTTTTCATATCTTCCTCTCTCTCAGTCTGACCCTCTCTCTTCTTCTCTCTCTCTCACTCGTTCTCTTCTTATCCCCTCACTCTCACTATAAGTCTTTCAGTCTTTCAGCCTGCCTCTCTCCCTCTCCCTCTTTCTCTTTCTCTTTCTCTTTCTCTTTCTCTTTCTCTTTCTCTATCTCTATCTCTATCTCTATCTCTATCTCTATCTCTATCTCTATCTCTATCTCTATCTCTATCTCTATCTCTATCTCTATCTCTATCTCTATCTCTATCTCTATCTCTATCTCTATCTCTATCTCTATCTCTATCTCTATCTCTATCTCTATCTCTATCTCTATCTCTCTCTATCTCTATCTATCTCTCTCTCTCTCTCTCTCTCTCTCTCTCTCTCTCTCTCTCTCTCTCTCTCTCTCTCTCTCTCTCTCTCTCTCTCTCTCTCTCTCCCACTTACTCACATTATTCTATTCCATCGTCGGTGAATAAAAGAAGGTACTGTATTTCGCCCGGTGCCCTCTTCTGCTACTCTCCGAGCCATCAGTGTTTCCGAGCAACTTGAGAGCAAGCACAAAGGGAGTGAGCTGTGACCCGGGGAGGGCGAGGGGGGGGGGGGGGCTATAGCATCCTTCGGGATCAAAGGAGGGAGGAAGTCCCTAGACCAGCGCCAGGGAGAGTTACAAGACGGCGAAGTCGCCCGCCTCACAAACTTTTTTAATCAGATTTTTTTTTCGCTCTTCTTTTCAATCTCGACGTCCCTGACACTTCCATTACCTAGGGTCACTCTCGCTCCGGCATATGCCCCGCCTTCGTCTCGCTTTCCTTACGAGTTTCATCCCCCCCCCCCTTTTTTTTCTTTCTTTCTTAGACGCCCTTTTCATCATTCGTGTTTTGCGCAAGTGTGTGTACACCCCAGGTAGCGCAACGTTTTCTTTTTCTTTGTTTGTTTTGGCTTCCCTTTCTCTTTTTTCTTTTCTTTTTTCTATTCTCGACTTTCACGCCCATTTTAGTAGCCACGCGTCCGGCCCTCTATTGTTGGCCTCGGTTCCCCTTTGTCCAATTGTTCCCTTTTATTCAGAAATGACAATTCCGCCATGCTCACTTCCCTTCGCCCCCGCTCCCCGTTCCACCTGCATAACTCCGCAAATTAGTCTACATTACATATCCTCCTCTGCCCTAATTCCTGTTATCAACCCCCTTCTCGCTCTCTACCGTCTTCCTCAATTCGTACAACTTTTCGCTTTTCCCTTTTCTATATCTACTCATCCTCCTATTACCCACTCCCTTTCCCCACTGAAGGACACAGAACGAAAAGGAGGAACTGGCAAATCGCTCCTCATTTTCCCATAAAAATACGAAACAAGGAGAGTACGATTCGCCTTTGTTGTTTCCTCCTGTCGCTGCCGCTCAATCTCCCATTACGTAGACACGCGCCGGGTGCGAAATCCGAAATCACGGGGAGGCGACGGACTCCCTCCCCTCCCTCCCCTCCCTCCCCTCCCTCCACTCCCCCCCTCTCCTCTCCCCTCCCTCCCTCCCTCCCCCTCCCCTTCTCCCTCTCCCTCCCCCTCCCTCTCCCTCTCCCCCTCTCCCCACCGTTGTGCAACCGGGGCCTTCTAAATGCAACGTTGCAGTCCACGTCGAAGCTACCCGTGATGGCTCCCTTGTTGAGGATTACTCCTTTAGACGTCTCAATCATCCTGCAATCCGACGCTGCTCGCCGCTCTTGCTGCTGGCTGTTCTCGCTGTTTTAATGTATCGTGTGCGATCGTATGTGTACAGCCAGGTGTGTTTACATAATATATAAATAATTACACGTACTTACAGGCACGCAAACACTGACTTATTACGTTTGTCTGTGTATATACACCTATCTGTGAGTGAATTCGTGTTCTCTGTGTGTGTGTGCGTGTTTACATAAGTAACTGCTTTAGTGGGCGAATGGATGAGAAAATGACCAAGCCGATGGCTCCAGCCACCCACCCGTTTCCAACCATCCTTCCGCCTTTCCCTCGAGCCTAATCCCCGTGTGACTGTTGCCATGACGACTGTGACGTCATCCATATCAACAATAACATGTCTTCGTCACGCCACGTGCCCGTCCATTGCCCCTCGCCCACTCCGTTGTCTCCTGCCCGTTACTCAGCCCTTCCACGTGCAACTTCCTGTTTTCTTTACCGTTGTCCCTCGGGCTCGAATCCGCTAACTTCCCTTCCTTGGCCCGAGGCGCAGATTATCATTAATACAGGGAGCCGTGTCAAGTACCCCTCTACCTTGTTTCCTCGGTGGGATTACCCAAGTTTTGGGCCCCGATGCTCGGCTTGCCTTAATGCGGGGGGCGTCTATAAGAAGGGATTACCTGTAACACCAATCGCGCCGTGAGAATCGCCTCTTCTCTTTCCCCTCTCTCCTTTTTTGTCTCGTTCCCTTCTCCCCTCTTTCTGTTCCTTTTGCCTCCTCCCATTTGCTTGTCTCCTTGCCTTTTCTCTTTTTTTGTCTCCTCCCTCCTCCCTTTTCTGCCTCCTTCCCTTCCCCCCTTTCTCAGTTTTCTTCGCCTTTTCCTACCAAACTTACAATTACCATATTCCTATATCCCTTATTCTTCCCCTCCCCCTCTTTCTTTGCCTTTGTCTCTACACTGCCGACTCACATACTTGCTTATCATCATTTCGTCCATTTTCCGTCCCTTTCCCGTCCTCCTATCCCTCAAAATCGCCTCTGTACTCTCTGTTTATCACCCCCCCCCCCCCATCCACGACCGTTTCCGGGGCGGGCACCTCCTCCGTCCTCGGGTCACGGAATGGCGGACATTCGTATGCAAATTGAGGACGAGACCCTCTCTTGCCTTTCATGGCCACGTTAACTGGAGCGGGTGCGAGGTGGGTGCGAGGTGGGCACGAGGTGGGCTAGAGTGGGGGATGTGGAGTGGGCTGGGCGCTGGGGGTGGGCCGAGATGGGCGGGTTCTCTTTCAACACCGGTCATTAGAGCATCATCCCCGCCGCCCTTATTCACCCACCGCCCGCCCTGGCCTCCCCCTCCTCCCCAGCCCACACCCAGGTCATCCACCGCCCGGACCACCAGCGCTTCCCTACAAGTCTCCCTTGATTAATCCATTCAATCACTCAATCACCGAGCGACGTGGCCACACCAATGACCAGTTAGTTTCATTACGTTAGCTCATTAGCTCCCCCACACCTCCGGTCCCCCTCCCTTCCTCCCTTCCTCCCTTCCTTCCTTACCTACCTACCTCCTCCCCTCCGAATGCCGCCCACTAATAATAGCTTCCCAACTCGCCCCTCTTCCCTCGGTTATGTCTCCCCTCGCAACCCACCGAACACACCGAACTCCCCTCACCGGACAGCTCTCACTCCCTTCACTCCCTGTCCTCTCACTCCCTGTCCTCTCACTCCCTCAGTCCCCTCACTCCCCCGTAACACGTTCTGCTCACGGTCGCCGCCAAACACATGGGGAAAGCCCTCACGATTATCATATAAGCCAACAAGAACCTTTTTAAACGAAGTTCTGAGGACTGGAATTCACCGAGCA
>NC_061846.1:16803435-16805935 GCF_019202785.1 Penaeus chinensis | reverse complement strand
TATAAATAAAAAAAAAAAAGTAAAAATATATACAGAGAGATTAATATGTCCAATAAATTCCGGGAAGCTATCTTATCAGACTCAATGACAGGTGATAAGACGAAGTATTAGTTTGGGGAATGGAAGGGGGGAGGGGAGGGGGTCGATCAAGAGTTGAAAGCAATAAAAATGAAAACTGATAAGAAAACCGATAATAAGACAACCTATAGGAATGACTAATAAAACAACTTATTTAAATGCCCTGCCACTGCATGACAAGAACTGGGGAAAATATAAAAAAATAATAATATTAATAATAATATGAAAAAGAAAAAGATGAAAAAGAAAAGAAAATAGAAAAATAACACAAACGACAATACGAAAAAAGAAAGAAAGATAAATAAATAAAGAAAAAGAAAGCCTACCGACGGCACTCTCCGAGAGCGGCGCCCTTCCTCTCGCGAGCCCCCCCCCCCCCCCTCATCGGTCTCGCAGCCTCCGGTCGAGCGCGAGGACTCTCCCGGCGAGCAAGGGGGCGGCGGTGCGGCCGACACGCGCCCCCGATACAACTCAGAGCCAAGGCGTGTCCCACTGTCCTCGTAGGCGTCGTCGGCAGGCCCGCTTTAAATCGGAATTTTCGTATCTCTGTTTCCCCCTTTTCCTCTCCTTTCGCCTTCTTTTCTTCCTTCTCTCTTTGGTTTCCCCCGGTTTCCCCTTTCGCCCAACTCCTTTTACCCCCCCTTTTTTCTTTTTCTTTTCAATCCCTTATTTTCTCTTCTGCCTTTCGTTCCCGCCTTCCTTTCCTCCCCCTTTTTCTCCCTTCCCCCCTTTTTTCATCTCCTTTTTTTTTCCCCCCCCTTCCCCCCTTTCCCCCCCCCCCTCCCCCCCCTGTTTTCCCCCCCCCCCCCTTTTTCCCCCCTCCCTCCCCCCTCCCCCCCCTCCCCCCTCCCCCCAAACCCCCTTCCCTCCCCTCCCCCCCCTCCCCCCCTTTCCCCCCCTCCCCTCCCCCCCCCTCCCCTCCCTTCCTTCCCCCCCCATCCGGAGTCGAACCAAAACTTTTAGTCATTCAACATTTAAAAAAAAAATAATTCTCACGAAAGCTTAACCGGAACATTTTCCTGCTTTGAGAAAGGGAGTTGGGGAGGGGGGAGGGGGGGGGGGGAAGGGGGAGGAGGGAAGGAAGGAGGAGGAGGTGGAGGTGGATGGGGAGGAGGAGGAGGAGGGGAAGGAGTGGGGGGGAGGGAGGAGGAGGGGGGGAGAGGAGGAGGTGGAGGAGGAGGAGGGGTGGAGGAGGAGGAGGGGAGGGGAAAGGGAGGAAGAGGGGGTGGGGTGGAGGAGGAGGAGGAGGAGGAGGAGGGGAGGAGAGGAGAGGAGGAGGAGGGGAAAGGAGAAGGAGAAGGAGGAGGAGGAGGAGGGGAGGAGGGGAGGAGGAGGAGGGAGGAGAGGAGGAGGAGGGGAGGAGGTGGAGGGAAGGAGGAGGAGGAGGAGGAGGAGGATGTGGAGACGAAGAAGACGATGAAGCCCCTTTGAACACGTACCTAAAACAGAGAAACAAATGATAAATATTCGGAAAAAGGCAGAGAACAAACATACTGCCCACGCTAAGGTTGAAAAATATAATTCTTAAAAATGTCTCAAGTAATCCCCATCTTAAAACGAAGATAACTTTAATGAGAATAGTTATAACATCAGAAGTGACAAAAAGAAGTAAAATAAAAGCATCGATTTGGGTTACGCTGTGAACTTTGCCAAATAAAAAATTGGTAATAAAACAAAAGCAATAACAATAAAAACAGCAATAATTACATAATGTAAAAAATGACACTAATACTACCGCTGCAAACACATTCAAAACGGCAAGAAAAACAATAATAACAGTACGACAGTAATAATAATAACAATGATGATGATGATAATAATAATAATAATAATAATATAATAATAATAATAATAATAACAATAACAACAATAATAATAATATCAAAAATAAAAATAATGATGATGATGATGATAATCACAACAATAACATAAAAATAACAATAATATTAATAATAACAATAATATTAATCATAATAATAATAATAATAATAATAATAATAATAATAATAATAATAATAATAGTAGTAATAATAATAATATTAATAATAATAATAATAGTAATAACAACACTATTAATAACACCAACAATAACAACAATACAAGTAATAATAACACCTATAATAACAACAGATTAACAAATAAATAACACAGCCCCGAGATGCAATCACGCCCAACAAAAAGGGCGGCCTGTCCCTCCGCCCGCGCGCCCCTACACAAACGGACAGCATCACAAAAGTTCATTGAAAGACCCGAGAGACGAATGGCCTCCCTCTGGCGGTTCCCACGCGCGCTGTCTGCTTAATATCTTAAAAGATTTTCCAAGTACCACACCGCAAGCGGGTCGACAGCGCTAGGAAGTCTCGGGAAGAAGGCGCTGGTCTCAACGTTTATTGCTCCTCGTCTTTCGGCAATTTGAAAAATA
>NC_061846.1:16795228-16798335 GCF_019202785.1 Penaeus chinensis | reverse complement strand
GAGCGCGAGGCTTCTCCTTTTGTTATAATGGTTTGTGGGGGAGTGTTTGGCCCCCTCTTGTCTTTATGCGCTCGGGGGGGGGGGCGGGGCACAGCTGTAGGGTGGTTTGGGCCATGAAGCTAAAGTATATGTAGTTGACCTGTTTTACTGCCGGTATCGATTGTTATTAGGGCTGTTATTATGTCGATTCTTTAATACGTAATGGGTACGGTTGTTGGAATATGTGTATGCCTATTCTTACCCTTTGTGTTTTATGATATGTATTCGTCATATGGTTCGTATGGTCTTGCATTCAATTCGACCTACCACATCCATATCTTGTTGCATGCATATATACATGAGATACGTTCGCTACATCACTTGTTGTTTAGGCAATACTGTCCAATCAACAGATCACTCATGTGCTCACTGCTGACATGAATTCTCTCAAGGCTAAGAATTTTGGCTTAATCATCTCTCATTCTCACGTGTCAAACACGTGATTCATGATTATCGACAGGCCATTATCACTGGGTGGTAGTTTAATCTCCTGCTCGAGACTTTAACCTGTACCTCCTTTCTGTACAGGCATGTACAAAACCATTCCAATTTAAACAGCAAGGGACATTTTTTAGGTTTTACAGAATTAGACACATGAGAGAGAGAGAGAGAGAGAGAGAGAGAGAGAGAGAGAGAGAGAGAGAGAGAGAGAGAGAGAGAGAGAGGGGGGGGGGGGGCGACATTTACAGGCCATCGTCCTCACGGATTCAGACTCTTTGTCAGCAGGTGACCGGTAAAGCGTACGTGCGTGGTTTGTCCTAGGATTGGGAACTCGTCAGCACGCAGCTTGTAACAGGAGGCGTTGTGTTGAGTCGGTGTTTCTATGTCAAGGTTGAAATTGAGAATGCGAAGTTGAAAATAGAGAATAGTAACAATAAAACACTGAAGAAGTGATAAGAATAATGCAACATCAACAGAAAATGATGATAACGCTTTGACATTGGAGAAGTAATGTTGCTGATGCCAAGCTAAGATAAAATGAAAATGGCAATATAACACCGAAGAAGTAATAAGAATAACAGGGAATATTGAAATATTACGAGTATCACAAGGGGAAGTGGTTCCATAAGGCCATCCCTCGAGATAGGTAAGACTCTGCAAGTTGCAAATCTTGTTGAGCGGCTTCTTTTTAAAAGTGTTTTTTTTCTTTCTCCCTTTCTCTTGTCCCGTCTCACCTTCTTTCGGATTAGCGCCAGTGATTGTCGCGGGTTATGGGACATTACATGGGATTTAGTTCCTGGTGCTTGAGGACGACTTGCATTGCTTGAGGACGACTCGCATTGCTTGAGGACGGCTCGCATTGCTTCAGGACAAACCTGCGTGGTGACAACTCTTTGCTTTCGGACGACTTAAACTGCTCGAGGACAACTAACACTGCTTGAGGACGACCCATGCTGCCAGAGGACGACCCACACTGATTGAGGACGACCCATGCTGCCAGAGGACAACTAACACTGCTTGAGGACGACCCACGCTGCCTGAGGACGACCCATACTACTTGAGGACAACACACTGCTTAAAGACAACACATTGCTTGAGGACGACACGCCCTCCGACACGCTTGGGCATCCACACAAGCGCTCGACGGGGACGAATAAATGTTAAAGCGATCCAATTGTTCGTGTTTTGAATGGTCTCATATATCACTCGAAGGGAAAGTTTTTTTTTTTTTTTTTTCCCTTCGTAGCTTATCCACGATATTTATGAAACATGGCTAAGTCATAAAAGGGAATCTCGCCAGCGGCAGTTTTAAAGTTCGGAGGATATTAAATGTGTAGCCTTCCCCGTGCTCCGTCTCTCCCACTCCCCAACTCTCGTTTCCCCTTCCATCCCCTCCCGCCGTACTCCTCGCTCCTTTCTCTATCCCAGTCTCCATTCTCCCTCTTGTTCTGTTCCCTCTCCCCTCTCTTTCCTTCCGTCTCCCTCTCGCTTCACCCTCACCAACCGTTTCCCTTCCATTCGTGCCTACTCTTTTTCCTATTCTTCTTCCTCCTCCTCCTCTTCTATCCCTTTCTCTACTTCCTCCTCTCCCTCTCCCTTTCCCTCTCCCTTTCCCTCTCCCTTTCTCTCTCCCTCTCCCTTTCCCTTTCTCTCTCCCTCTCCCTCTCCCTTTCCCTTTCTCTCTCCTTCTCCCTTTCCCTCTTCCTCTTCATCCTGATCCTCATCCTCATCCTCTATCTGTTTTCCACTTCATCCATTCTCCTCCCCCCTTCCCCTTCCTTCCCTCTTGCTATTCGAACATTAATTTCGAATATTTTGCGGTTTGGGTTGGGATAGGGGGAGGGGGAGGAATTGGCGGGGGTGGGGGATCACGGGAAGGAATTTGTTCTTGTTCTGTGTGCAGAAGACGTGGCTGTTCAGACGGATGTAACACTTAAGAGATGTGTGACAGCTGAGCAAACACACGGACGGGATACCGCGAGCGAGTGCGAGGCGTCGTCATTCGTCAAGCGTGTCTGGCCCGAGGTGTTGAGTCCGGCGACGGGTGACACCGCGAACTCACAAGAGCGGTGTTCAGGGCACAGGTGTTAGTGTGCTGCGCTGCCCGAGAGGAAACGAGGAGGAGGAGGAGGAGGAGGAGGAGGAGGAGGAGGAGGAGGAGGAGGAGGAGGAGGAGGAGGAGGAGGAGGAGGAGGAGGAGAAGAAGAAGAAGAAGAAGAGGAAGAGGAAGAGGAAGAGGAAGAGAGTCCCTGTGCGTGGCAGTTTTAATGCGCTTTTTTGTTCCTGTTGATGAAGTGTCATTGCATTCAGGAGTCGCATCTGTTCGATTGAGTTAGTTAATTTATGTTTTCAATTTTATCTTTCGTTTTTATTTTTTCTGTGATTGTTGTTGATGATGATGACAACAACAATAATAGTATTGATGATAATGGTAATGATAAAAATAATGATACTAATAATGATGATGATGATGATGATAATAGTAATAATTATAATATTAATAATAATAATAATACTAATAATAATCATAATAATAATGACAGTATAACGATGATGCTTAGTATGATTTCATGGAGATGATGTTGAATCGCAAATACTCCCACCAACCTACATACACACAAATACAC
>NC_061846.1:16775228-16782728 GCF_019202785.1 Penaeus chinensis | reverse complement strand
GGCCAGGGGTCAGGTGGCTCTGGGGAACACGCTGACACATGCTCCCTCGCTCGGCTCCCCCCTCCTTCCCCCTCCCCCTCCCCACCGTATTGTTTTTATCACTGTATTGATCAACTGTGTGATATCCCGCCCTCCTCCCCCGCCTCCTCCCTTGCATGTGTGCGTGAATGCGTGTGCGTGCGTTAGTGTTTTGCCATGGTGTGCATGTGGGTAGGTTCGTGAATATTGCTTGTAATTATGTGGAGGTGTCTTTGTGAGCATGGGTCTTTTAGAGGGAGTGGATGAAAGAGGCAAACAGACAGGCAGTTAGATAGACAGAAAGACGGAGAAAGGGGCAGAGGGGTTGCGTATTTTGTGTGTATGTATGTAAAGGTATATACGACCAGATATGAGAACGGGAAATTGGCAGGGCTGACACAGACAGACGGCACAAAACTGGCAGGCAGGCAGACAGACAGACAGACAGACAGACAGACAGACAGACAGACAGACAGACAGACAGACAGACAGACAGACAGACAGACAGACAGACAGACAGACAGACAAGACTGACCAACCGCCAGGCACACAGAGGCACAATCCCTTTCTTGCAAATGTAGCAGATCCACCGATACATTATTCACGGCCAGAGATCCTGCTGCTCCTCCTCGTGTGATAAATATATCCGATTATTATTATTTTCCGCGAGCAATAATCGTAACTCTTTATGCTAGTGATTACCCCAATTACCCTAAGTCTCACGCGTCAGTCTTAATTAGCGAGGCGTCCAAAGTTGTGTTAGTGTGTGGATTACGAGATGTATAGCGTTAATTATTGTTTTAAGAAATACTCGCATCGTCCCGTGTTAATTCGTCCCTCGTTACTTGCCCGTGATGGACGGCGTCCGTGTAATGAGGTGACGTCATCACGTAAAGGGAGCGGGCTTGGAGGCGGCGTCGAGGAAGCGCTGGAGTTCCTGCGCTTGGCGGAAGCTTATTCCGGGGGTTGTTTGGCACGGAATGGGCGGAATGGGCGGAATGGGCGCGTGTAACGTCATTGGCGAGTGTGTCATTGTAGCGCCATTGGTGAGTGTGATGGAATTGGCGAGTGTGACATAATTAACGAGTGTGACGGCCGGCTGCGATGCTAATGCTGCTAGGCCCTTGAGGAAAGACCGTTGCCTGTAGGCCTATAATTTTCTTTTCCTCACCTCCCCCCCCCTCTCTCTCTCTCTCTCTCTCTCTCTCTCTCTCTCTCTCTCTCTCTCTCTCTCTCTCTCTCTCTCTCTCTCTCTCTCTCTCTCTCTCTCTCTCTCTCTCCTCTCCCTCTCTCCCCCCCTCCCCTCCCTCCCTCTCCTCCCTCTCCTCTCCCTCCCTCTCTCTCCCTCTCCCTCTCCTCTCCCTCTCCTCCTCTCTCTCTCTCTCTCTCTCTCTCTCTCTCTCTCTCTCTCTCTCTCTCTCCCTCCCTCCCTCTCCCTCGCCCTCTCCCTCTCTCTCTCTCTTCTCTCTCTCTCTCTCTCTCTCTCTCTCTCTCTCTCTCTCTCACTCTCCCTCCCCTCCCTCCCTCCCTCCCTCCCTCCCTCCCCCCCCCCCCTCGCTCCCTCTCTCCCCCCTCCCCTTTCCTCCCCCTCTCTCTCTCTTCCTCCCCCCTTCGTCCTCCCTTCCTCCTTGATCCTCCCTCCCTCTCTCCCTCTCTCCCTCTCCCCCCCCTCCTCCTCTCTCTCTCTCTCTCTCTCTCTCTCTCTCTCTCTCTCTCTCTCTCTCTCTCTCTCTCTCTCTCTCTCTCTCTCTCTCTCTCCTCTCTCCCCCTCTCCCTCTCCCTCCCTCTCCCTCTCTCCCTCTCCCCCCCCTTCTTCCTCCCTTCCTCCTTCTTGATCCTCCCTCTCATTCTCCCAATTCTTTCCATCCCCCTTTCTCTTATACAGCCATCTTCTCCCTCCCCTATTTACCAGATCATAATTTCATCGTGTTTATGTTACTCATCTTCCTCCGAGATCGCTTCTCCTCACGATCCTGATGCCATCAAATTCATTGTCTGGCCCCACCATCTCTCTGATCACAAATAGAATGATGATGGTGATGTTGATGGTGACTAAGAACGGCGAGGAATATTATGGATGGTGCGCGTGTGCGGGCGAGCGAGGGGGGCGGGGGAGACAGGCGGTGCGAGTCCCTTCTTGCGGTAACGGCACCCTCGGGACAACTTCTCATGGTAATGGGTGTGTTTTCGCGAATTCTTAATACCCTCCGTGGCTCCCCTGCATCCTCCGTGCGGCAGGGTGTGTTAAGGTGCGCCTGCCTTATCTCGATTAGGGCTGGTGCGTAGGCGATGGGCGGCACGGGCGGCGGGAGCTCAGAGGTTGCGTGCACGGCCGCGTCCTCTGATGAAGTGCGCTGGTCTGCTCCTTGCTTTGCTCCTGCCGTGTCTACTATGAGCTGTTCCCTGTTTGGCTGCTATGCCCGCTATGCCTGCTATTCCTGCCATGATCTGCTCCCTTCTCTGCCTGTTATGGTCAGCTCGCTAATTTGCCTGCTATGGCTTGCCCTTTCCTATCCCTGCCTTTCCTACTTTGTTGCTGGCTTCGTACCTTTTCCGTGCGTTCGTCTTCTCGCGCTCTACACGAACAGCAACGCCCCTTCGTGCTGCATCATTACAGCCAATGCAGCGTGAGCCAGGAGGCGGAGGTGCACCCTCGCTGTTCCTCGTGACCTTGTTTTCCAGAGCTTGAAATTCGGCCTCGGTTCTCGCGCGCGCCCTCCGTCAAGGTCTATATAGACCTCGCCATCCGTAATGGCGCGCGGATCAGCGTGGGTGCATTCGGGGCTCGCATTTCTACGTCGGTGTTATTGCATGTTTCTACATGTATTTGTTCTGCTTGTTATTGATTGTTTTACTTGTCATTGTTTGTTGCTTGTTTTGATTGATTTGAGTGTTAGTGCTTGTTGCTCTTCGATCACGCTATAGCAGCGTCACGCGGAGGGAGTCACGTGACAGCCCAGGGATGCATGATCTCGGGAAAAAGGGTGAGGGGGAGATGGAGGAAAAAAGGGGGATGGGGGTGTTCATTTTCCCATCGCTTGATTTCTGATTACAACCTGATTATTGCCCAGTTTAGCTAGTCAGTAGTCCGGTAGTCGAGTGGGATTTGTTTTCTTCTAGAACGCTAAGAAATGAAAAAGAGTGAGAGATGTACGTACGGGAGGGGGGGGGGGGGGGTGAAACAGATGAAATACTCCTGTGGAATGAGACGAAAAAAAAATCAGCCGATTTTACGGATTTCATTGGGTTGAATCTCGGAAAATTTTAACCGTCGTGAATCGGATCAACTGTTACTTCGATATTAGTGTAGTGCGGATTGGGATGAGGCGGTTGGAAGGGGGAGGAGGGGGAGAGGGCGAGGGAGAGGGAGAGGGAGAGGGGTTTGGGGTTGTGCGGTTGGCTCTGAGGGTGAAATAGTGATAATGGCACGGGTAGATCAGCGTGATGAGGGTGAAGTTGAGGGAAAAAAGGGTGAGCATCAGCCGTTAGTACGATGTTAGTGGAGGGCTACCTGGGATGAGATGGGAGAAGGGGAAAGGGGGGGAGGGAGGAAAAAGTGATGATAGTACTGATGGATCAGCGGGTGGTCCAGGGTGCGGCGTTAATGGTGAGGGTGAAACTGAGGAGAATAGGTGATGGAAAAGGGTGGGAATTGGGTTGAGGGTGTTCAGTAGACCCGGGGGCGGTAGGGGGGGGGGAGCTTGACATAGAGGAAAATAGAGCTATGTTTGGCAGAGTGAAGAACAACTCAATTGGGGGAATTTACGTAGTCTTGGAAACATTGTAGGCCTACCATAGGCACGTTTTGGCTACGAAGCTTGGCTAGTTTCTACTCCTCCCCAAAAAGTGACGGAAGTGAAGCCAGAAGCAAGGCCCAAGAAGACTGCTTGATATTACAAATAGCGTATCTGCAGAAGAGCAGGAGTCGCCGTCGCCTTCAGGATGCCTCGCCCTCCTTCCGCCGCGCTCGGGCATTCCCCACGGGCATCCCGGGATTACCTCGGGAAGTAGGATATATCGTGGGACTTCAAATAGCAAAGTTACGACGGGAATGCGCTTGCTATTGACTCTGCTCTCTTGCTGTTGCACTGGCTTCTGCTACCGTTTCTGCTGCCGTCTCGATGTTGCTGCTGCTGCTGCTGTTGCTGCTGCGGGATGGATCAATGCTTACGTCCCCAGAATGCTTTGTTTACCCACGCACACATGTGTCCACCCCTACAACCGCCCACTGCGTGTACCTCTACACAACCAACCGCAGTGGAACCTTCCCATCGTTATGAACCCCTACAGTATTACAGTATATGTATCCATCGCATTGTGAGTTTGAAATTTGATACAGCAGGTGTGCTGTCGGCCGCATCCATTGGAATTCAGTGTAGCTTCCGTTCTCGCTATTCAAACACTGATGAAAACGAAAGAAGCGAATATTTTTTCTTTAGTACAATGTATATCGATGCACACGGCGTAAATATAAGCCTACATGTTTACGAACACCGAAGCTGCTCCACTTGCACGCTGATTTGTTTACAAAAGAAGGGTGATCTAAAACGCCATTTAAACGTCAAAACAACTAGGGATTTCCTGCTTGTTCAGATCACGAACGAGCCAGGCTATTCGGACCCTCTAGAGCTCCTGCCTGGTGCTGTTTACGGTGCCTGGAATTGCTAGTTACAATGGTAGTTGGGATGTTCTGTGAGGGAATATAGTGTGTGTGTGTGTGTATGTGTGTGTGTGTGTGTGTGTGTGTGTGTGTGTGTGCGTGCGTGTGTGCGTGCGTGCGTGCGTGCGTGCGTGTGTGTGTGTGTGTGTGTGTGTGTGTGTGTGTGTGTGTGTGTGTGTGTGTGTGTGTGTGTGTGTGTGTGTGTGTGTGTGTGTGTGTGTGTGTGTGTGTGTGTGTGTGTGTGTGTGTGTGTGTGTGTGTGTGTGTGTGTGTGTGTGTGTGTGTGTGTGTGTGTGTGTGTGTGTGTGTGTCCTCGTTCACACATGTAATATCTGCTACCTAGCGATAACACATGTTACAGATCGTTTCATGTCATTACATGTTGAAACTGTCACTGATTACGTCTACTCGAGTCTCCCCATATTAGATATTGTTTTTGCTATTGGGTACAATACTGAAGGTAATATTGTAGGGTGTGTTATTATGTGTAATTACATACATGTTAAAAACCACTACGGTTGTCAATGACGTTGCAGCTATTAAAGTTTTACACTACTGTTTATACCACTGTTAGGATGACGCGAATCTAAAAGATGACGATGATATGAATAAAGACCTCATCACCTTCATTGTTTTCATCACCCTGCACGGC
The DNA here is from genome assembly GCF_019202785.1 of Penaeus chinensis. Taxonomy (NCBI): domain Eukaryota; kingdom Metazoa; phylum Arthropoda; class Malacostraca; order Decapoda; family Penaeidae; genus Penaeus; species Penaeus chinensis. The sequence goes on along the minus strand of NC_061846.1, from coordinate 16,777,398 downwards.
CTGCACTGGTCGCTGTGCCGGAGCAGTGAGCGCGCAGCGTAGGCCCGAGAAGTGCGCGCGGAGGATGTTTCTCTGCTTGCGCGGCGGTGTGCGGCCGCTCAGTTAGCTAAATCTCGCCACATCCTTTGTCCTCTCACTGAGCCAGCATCACAGCCTCCGTTGCTCTCGCCCTCCCTCTGCTGCAGTTGTTTCGTGGCCATTGCGAGGCGAGTCTCCTCCTCGGCTCTCAATGTCTTTGGTATTGATTGTATGGCGAGGGCGTGAGTGCAGCTGTTTCGTAAGCGTGCGTGTGTTAGCAACGCTTATTCATGACGGATAAAGGCCATACACACAGATGCTTGTGATCGTTCCCTTGCTGTCCCCTCCTTCATCCACCTCTCCCTCTCCTCTTCGTCTGATCCTCCATCCCTCGCTGAATATTCAGATCCTGTCACACTTTTTCCCCCAGTCTGCCGAGGGCTCCCTCTCCTCCTCTCACCTCCCTCTTTCTCCTCTCCTTTCCCCTTTCCTTTTTTCCTTCTTCACTCTCTATCTTTCCATTCCTCCTATTCTTCCCTCTGTCTTTCCATCCTTCCCTCCTCTTCTTCCCTGTTTCCCTTTCTTTTTCACTTCTTCCCTCCTTCCTTTCTCCCCTCCTCATCTCCCCCCTCCTCCCACCCCGCCCGCCCCAGCCTATTCCTGTGTCTCTGTTCCCACCTAAACTCGTCAAAGATGTTTTATGCTTTGACGTGCTGCTCCTTGGACCCCCTCCCCGGGCCCCCTCCCCTCCCCCCTCCCCGGGCTTATCCTCACGCTCGTAGACTCTCCTTGGCTTAGAGCAATCCCTTTGTCAGGATTTAGCGAAGCCTTCACATTTCTGCGTTGGCCTTTTCTTCCGTTCCTTCCACGTTCACGCCACCATTCTTGGGCGCCTCTGTTTATGGACGCTGGTCCCCTTCTGCGTCGCCTGCCTGTGAAGCTGGCTTTTAGTAAGGCGAGGGATGGCTCTGGAATATCTATTGGCTGTTTACATCGCTCGCAGCGCTAATACGTCGTCACGTTCCTTTGTCTACTTCTCGCGTCCTCGTTTTAGCTTTGCTTCTCTGCGCTTGAGGTTGCGGAGGAAGGGTTAGTAAATACGTCTTTTTATCGTCGAAACTTCGGGGATTGCTTGCTTCTCATTAGCTTACCCCTTTCCTCTCCGAGCAGTCGAGACGACGAAGGGCGGGCGAGGCGATGACGGATGGCTGGCACGCTTTCGAAGCCCCCTGGCAGTAACCCTCTCGTGCCGGAAGCCCCAGGATGACCTAAATTCTGTTCGGGCCGTTTTCTGATATGTTAAGTGTCGGGCCCGTGAATGATGACCTAACTTGGGACCGAGTTTAATCGACGTGTGCGATAGGAGGCGGTTTTAAAGCTGCGGGCCGACCCACGCTGGAAGAAAGGGCAGACTGGGTCGCCCTTCGGGAAGGATGGCGGCGCATCCTTGGCGAAAGGGCGGAGGGAAGCGGCCTGGAAATGACGGCGGGCCTAAGGAGGGTCGATACGATCCCCTTCATGATTCGAGGCTTAAGCTCTCCGACAACTGGCTTCAACGTAGGGGTGACCTGGGCCAAGGAGACCCGGCGTAAGAAGTGCCCTGGGCCGAAGGTGACCTGGGCGGCCCTTCGAGGAGAGTGGCGATGGGCACCCAATAATACCCTTGCATTGTGAGGGGCAAAAGCTCTCACGGGAGGGGGAGGGGCAGGGGCAGAGAGAGCGTTGTAGGCGGGGGGAGAAATTTCGGAGAAGTGTGGCAGCGATGAGAGTGACGTATGGGTTGGAAGTGTTTAAATGCTGCTCTGGATGCCGACCATCGATCTATATGCTGGTTTCCTTTCTTGCTACCTCTCTCTCTCTCTCTCTCTCTCTCTCTCTCTCTCTCTCTCTCTCTCTCTCTCTCTCTCTCTCTCTCTCTCTCTCTCTCTCTCTTTCTCTTTCTCTTTCTCTTCTCTCTTTCTCTCTCTCTCTCTCTCTCTCTCTCTCTCTCTCTCTCTCTCTCTCTCTCTCTCTCTCTCTCTCTCTCTCTCTCTCTCTCTCTCTCTCTCTCTCTCTCTCTCTCTCTCTTCTCTTTCTCTTTCTATCTATGTATCTATCTATCTATCTCTCTATCTGTCTCTCTCTCACTCCTCCCCCTCTCTTTTCTCTCTCA
>NC_061846.1:16767728-16770228 GCF_019202785.1 Penaeus chinensis | reverse complement strand
CTGAAGATCATGAAGATGAAGATGAAGATGAAGATGATAATGATAATGATGACGACGACGAAGATAAATCTCATTTACTTTAGTTTTGTGTGTGTGTGTGATTGCGATTGTGTATTTGTATTTTCTTTCCGACCCAGTAAGTCCATCCCGGTCACACAAAGGGAAATCTGGTTTGGGTTAAATCTTTTTGTCTCGCTCAATCATTAGTAGATATTTTCCCCTCTGTACTATTTTCCTCCCCTGTTACAAGCATCATTCACAAGCCGTTTCTCCCTCTTTACATCCTCGGGAAGATAGGCACCTGCGATAGACCGAGGGGAAACATAGCTGGGTGTGAGGGGACTTTGTAATCATAATCTCTTTGTTGAGTCTCCGCTGTGTAGGCCTGTGGTTGCTGGCGGCGCGGCCTCTCCCTGGTTCTCGTGAAGGTTTTCCCTTGTTTTGGTTCTTTTTTGTTGGCTGGTGGGCGTGTCTGTGGCTTTGTATTTGTTTATTTGTTTTAATTGGTATGTGTCTGTGTATGTCTTTGTGTGTGTTCATGTATATGATCTGTCTTTCTGATTCCCCCTCCCTTTTTTTCGTCCATTCTCTCCACCCTCCTGCCCTACTGACCTTTTCTTGCCCATCCCTCCATTCCCCTCAGGTCCCTCTCTCTTCCTCACATTTTACCTTCTCTTCCCCCTTCTTTCTCTTCCATCTGCTCCCATTCCTTTCCCTCCGCTCTCCCCCTATTTGTCCCCACTCCCCTTCCATTTCCTCTTATCGTATCTCCCCTTATCGTATCTCCCCTCCCATTCCCCAGTCTCCCCTCCCGTGCCCCCCTCCCCTCCCCTGCCATTCTCGTATCTCCCCTCCCATTCCCCCTCTCCCCTCCCCTCTCATTCCCCCCTCTCCCCTCCCCTCCCATCCCCCCTCTTCCCTCCCCTCCCATATCCCCCTCTTCCCTCCCTCCCATATCCCCCTCTTCCCTCCCCTCCCTTCTCCCCCTCTCCCCTTCCCTCCCATTCTTCCTCTCCCCTCCCAATCCCTCACCCTTTCCTCTCCCCTCATTTACTTCCCCTCTTCCCTTCCTCCTCCCCTTCTCATTCCTCGAACATATTTCCCGTTTTTTTGTGGGTCTCCTGTGTTCTCGCCCCACGCGCTTCCGGAGCGACAATGTCCTCAAAGGGTGAGGCTCGAGTAAGTGTGTTGAGGAGGGCGAAAATAACACACTGGGTCAGTGTGGTGTGTGGAAGGGTAAAGGGAGAGGGTGACTGACTGCTTGTGTGTTGGTGGGGGCGGGTGGAGGAGGTAGGGGTGGGGATTGGGGACGGAGAGAGAGAAGGGGAGGGGGGAGGCTCCAGATCTTTGTTTTCATCTGCATTCTTTTTTGCATATTCAGGCTTTTCAATTTTTTTTTTTTTTTTGTGTGTGTGTCTTCCCTGACTTTTTTTCTAGGTTCTGTTTTATTATTATTATTATTATTGTTATTATTATTATTATTATTATTATTATTATTATTATTATTATTATTTATATTATTTAAGTATTTTGGATCATGGATGTTGTGTCTTTTGTTGTGTGTCTCATAAGGTCGTGCCAGTAGCCTATATCCATCACTCTTGGTTTGGTTCCTGAAGAAAGAGGGGGGCACCCTGGGCGAATAATTTTGACCGCTGGAAGACCCCTCTCCCTCTTTCTCCCCCTATTCTCAAAATACTTAAAATTCTCCGCCCCTCTCCCATCCCATTCTCAAATTTTTTCTTCTCGACATATTTTCCTTCTCGCCCCCCACTCCTGTTCTCAAAAGTGTTTTCGACTTATTTTCCTTCTCTGCCCCCCCCCCCCCCCTCCCTCAGCTCAAAATTGTTGTTCTCGATTTATTCTCCTTCTCTGCCCCTCCCCCACCCCCCAACACCACCATTGTTGAACCTGATTTATTTCCCCAAGGTAGATGAAGCCAAAATTTAGCGGCGTTGCCTCCTCACGACCCGTCTCTCGCCTTTAGTGCCAGGTGTCCTCCCGCGCTTGCATCCTGATTGCACGCGGTGACCGAGACCCACCGGCGGCAGGAAGCATGAGGCCCTTTTATTTAGTCATTTACTTATTTGGTTTATTTATGTGTTTGTTTATTGATTTATCCATTCATTTATTAATTTATATTTTATCTTGTCTCCCTCCCTCGCCGTCCTTATGACCAAATCCAGGGCCGCCTTTCGTGGCCATAGAGAGAGGGTAAAGGAGAGGGACTTGGAATGAAGTTCCGGTGTAGGAGCAGGGAGGTTAGAGTGCCTAGGGGGGAGGGCGGGGAGGTGTGGGCGGCCTTCTTCGTCCCTGGGAACCCCTCGTCCGCGCCGCCCCATTTGTTTTGCATTTTTACGGCGTGGGATATGAACGGAATGGGGAGTTGAAGTCCCGTCCATGAAGATACAATTCGGTCGCCGGGCGTATGGGCGTCCTCGCATATGCCGTTTGGGGGATTGGCAGCTGCAGTGTTGCCAGGCCTCCGTCGCCGCGGACC
>NC_061846.1:16745228-16757728 GCF_019202785.1 Penaeus chinensis | reverse complement strand
TCATCAATGGAGTTGAACAGTCGCAAAATACAGATATTGTCTCTCTGTCTCTCTCTACCTATCTATCTGTGTGTGTGCGTGCCTGCCTGCCTTCGTGCGTGCATGAGATAAATGTTCAACCTTTTCGCACAGCAGAGGATGCGTTTCCCAGCCCCTAACTCTTCCCCTCTTCCAGGGTCGGCACTGAGCGAGTATGTGAGCCGATACGAGGTGTTGCGCTACAACCCGGAGCAGGTCCACCGCGACCATGAGCGCGTCAAGAGGTCGCTGTATAAAGATGAAGAGGTAGGTCTTCCCTTTTTTGTGTTTATTGAATCATTGGCCAATTTTTTTTATCTTGTGTATTTATTTGTGTATTCATTTGTTCACTGTTGTTGTTTTCTTGAGATTTGCAAAGGATTCATTGTAAATGTGTATATATCGTAACCTGTAATAATTTTGCGTTGGATTATGAATAAAATGTTCTTGAATAATTGTATGTCATTTAAGATCGCTTTTGTATCTTTTTTTGGCAAAGAGAGAGAGAGAGAGAGAGAGAGAGAGAGAGAGAGAGAGAGAGAGAGAGAGAGAGAGAGAGAGAGAGAGAGAGAGAGAGAGAGAGAGAGAGAGAGAGTAAAGAGTAAAGAGAGTAAAGAGAGTAAAGAGAGTAAAGAGAGTAAAGAGAGAGAGAGAGAGAGAATTTGAGAAGCAGAAGTTCATGGTTCTAAAGGCACAGTAAAGTGTTCCTGTTATGATCGTGTTTCCCAGCCTATCAGTGAAAATGCTCCCAGCTGTTATTGATTTGTCACATATTTACTGTACTGTGGATTGTTTTCGTGTGTAGGATGAGAGTGCATTTTTTCTTGTTCTTCATGTTATTTCTTTTTCTTCTTCTCTTTCTCCTCCTCCTCCTCCTCCTCCTCCTCCTCCTCCTCCTCCTCCTCCTCCTCCTCCTCCTCCTCCTTCTCTTTTCCTCCACCCCTTACCTCTCATCTCTCCTCCTCCTTCTCCTACATCTCCTCCTCCTCCTCCTCCTCCTCCTCCTCCTCCTCCTCCTCCTCCTCCTCCTCCTCCTCCTCCTCCTCCTCCTCCTCCTCCTCCTCCTTCTCCTTCTCCTTCTCCTTCTCCTCCTCCTCCTCCTCCTCCTCCTCCTCCTCCTCCTCCTCCTCCTCCTCCTCCTCCTCCTCCTTCTCCTCCATCTTCTCCTCCATCTTCTCCTCCATCTTCTCCTCCTCCTTCTCCTCCATCTCCTCCTCCTCCTCCTCCTCCTTCTCCTCCTCCTCTTCCTCCTCCTCCTCCTCCTCTTCCTCCTCCTCCTCCTCCTCCTCCTCCTCCTCCTCCCCCTCCTACTCTCTCTCCTCCTCCTTCCCTTCTTCCTTCTTGCCCCTCCTCCCATTTCTCCTCCCCCTTCTCCTCCTCCTCCTCCTCCTCCTCCTCCTCCTCCTCCTCCTCCTCCTCCTCCTCCTCCTCCTCCTCCCCCTTCTCCTCCTCCTCCCCTCCCCCTCCCCCTTCCTCCTCCTCCTCCTCCTCCTCCTCCTCCTCCTCCTCCTCTCCTCCTCCTCCTCTTCCTCTTCCTCTTCCTCTTCTTCCTCCTCCTTCTCCCCCTTCTCCTTCTCCTCCTGCTTCTCCTCCTCCTCCTCCTCCTCCTCCTCCTCCTCCTCCTCCTCCTCCTCCTCCTCCTCCTCCTCCTCTCCTTCTCCTTCTCCTTCTCCTTCTCCTCCTTCTCCTTTTCTTCCTCCTCTTCTTCCTTCCTATCCTCTTTCTTCCCTTCCTCCTTGTCCTTCCTCTTCCTCTTTACTTTCTTTTTCTCCCATTCCTTCTCCTCCTCCATGTCCTTCCTCTTTCTCTTTACTTTCTTTTTCTCCCATTCCTTCTCCTCCTCCTTCTCCTACTTTTTTGCTTATGCATTCATTTACTCATTCCCCCCTTGGGCCTTTTCCATTTCTTCTCCGTCTCTTTTGTCCACCTCTCCCCTCTTCGTCCTCTTTTTTCTGTTTTAACTTCTGAGAGCACAAAAGGAGTTCAGGTATATTGTTACAGTGTTTAAGTACATGAAGGTATGAATAGTTTTCCATGTAAGTTGCTCATTTATTGTGACTCCTATGTTCTCATGCTTGTGTAAATTCATAATGATATTCATGTTGATTGCCATATTCCCTGAATTGCTCCTTAAAGAATGGCTGTGGCAGTAGTGTGTTTGTGTAGTTTTTATTTTGTTAAGATTTACTTATTATTGATTGTCTTTCCAGCTGACCATAGCATTTGCCTCCCATGGACGGTCATTTCACCTGCGACTGAAGCGGGACACACAGACGATCAGTCCATATGTCAAAGTAGAAGTTCCACCCAGATTAGAAGGGCTGGATTTTAACCACCTTTACGAAGGGACAGTTGAAGGTTCGTTCCCTTAGGAGTGTTTTACCTGGAATACATTTACATGTTTTGGTGATGTAGTTATTGAGAAAATTTTAAATGAGGAAAATTTGTATCACCACTTTTTTTCAACCCCTTCCTCTTTATTAAGATGGGATTGATTGGTTTGAATTTGTATTTGTTATGTGAAAAGTTTTTTTTTTTAAAGCTCCAAAATGGGTGTCATCCCTTTCTAATGATCTTTTCCTTTTCAGCTGATCCCGGATCAAAGGTCTGGGGAAGTGTTAGAGGAGGAGTATTTGAAGGAGTCATAGATAGTGGGCGGGATGGTGTATACTATGTAGAGCGAGCAAACAAGTACTTCCCTCGCCACAATGCAACATCCTCGGGCTTCCACTCCCTCATATACCACGACAACCATGTGGAGGACCCATATGCCCGGGTGCGTTCCGGGCATTCCTCAGGATGTGGTATAACAGATGACGTAGCAGCATGGATGGACCGTGTTCAAAACTCTGCAGACCTTGTAGAGGAAAAGGAGGAGGCTAGTAAACAGTACCAACAAACTCCGGCTCATCTGCTTAGTCAGTATAAGTACAAAAAATGGCTAGACTCTCATGAAAATTACAAAACAAGTGGAGAGGAGGATGGCATTTCAGATTTCTATGAAACCATCTTGGAAGATTACCATAATAAGTACAGTGCGCAAGCAAATAGTCGAACGAAGAGAGCAGTTGGAATGGGTGTTGGAGAAGACAACAAAGGGACATGCTCTCTCTCAATCCAAACAGATCCCATGTTATGGCACCACATATACAAACAGGTAGAGTATTTTGTCCTTTGGCTTGAAATATTTGCAGGGAAACAGTAGACTTCTCTGGGATGGCATGGGTATATATTTTGAAGGTACATTTTGGATAAAATTGAAATCAGGGTTTTAATCTTGGCTTTAAAAAAGATATCTAAAGAAAATATATAGGAAGGTTTTTAAGTAATATAGAATACTACTTTTTATTTCCAAGTAAAAATATGTAAAGAAAATTTATAGGAATGATTTTAAGTAATATAGAATACTACTTTTTATTTCCAAGTAAAAATATTTAAAGAAAATATATAGGAAGGTTTTTAAGTAATATAGAATACTACTTTGTATTTCCAAGTAAAAATATGTAAAGAAAATTTATAGGAATGATTTTAAGTAATATAGAATACTATTTTTTATTTCCTAGTAAAAATATGTAAAGAAAATATATAGGAAGGTTTTTAAGTAATATAGAATACTACTTTTTTATTTTACCAGTACATCATATAATTTCTTGGGATTGTGTTCTAGGAGGAGAATGATCCCATCAGGACTCGGGATGAGATTACAGCAATGATCTCACAACATATCAAAGCCATCAATAATATCTACGGCAATGTAAAATTTGAGGGAAAATATAAGCACAGGAACATACGATTCGAAGTGCAGAGAATCAAGGTAAGGAGTGTATGAGTGTGTTTTTACAGAGGTGCATGATTGTGGTTAAGGAGATGCTTGAAGTGGATGACTGAAACCCCCTTCAATTCAGTCATTTGCCCAAAGTAATTTTAGTGACTTGTTCCCACATTTCAAAACTTTTTTGTCAAAGCTGTGAGATCACCCTAAAAAGGGATACCAGAAAGGATGAAAAAGTGCTCATGTGGCTACAAGCAGATATGAAAATTTGCTTGATAACTTCTGGGTATTATATATGGTCCTTTGTAATTCTTTACTTTTCCTCTTATTAGTATTGATGGAGTCAGAAAATGTATATTAGGAATACATGTTCCCCTTAAAGAAAACTAGAATGTTATTAGTTCTGACTCTTTTTTTTTTTCATAACTAAGTAAATAATTTTATGTATATCAAAGACTTCTTTTTAGCTAGTGTCGTACAGCTCCTATATGACTTACATGATTTTTGAGAAGTTAAGGTCATAATATTACTTCATAATTATTTCTAAAAGGATGCAAAATTCAGTGATTTGATCATAGGTTATGAAATGGATTTATCACCTGATTTGCTTTCTTTCAAGATTGATAATGATGAGCCTTGCCGTCCTAACTGGACGGGAGAACCAAACAAATTCTGTAAAGCTAACGTGGATGTGAGCAACTTCCTGAATCTACATTCCCAAAAGAAGCATGACGACTTCTGTCTTGCTTATGTGTTCACGTTTAGGGATTTCACAGGTGGTACCCTTGGCTTAGCCTGGGTTGCTTCTCCATCAGGTATGTTGTCCCCTTGCAAGTGTATATTAGCATTGTGAAATCATAAGATTATAAAATTTGTAAAAGATATGTATAGTTTACAGTATGTGTTGGTTTAATATGTATCAATATTCATGATTTGGACTTGTACCAAGAAAATACTTGCTGTTAATTTGTTAATGATTATTTGAACAGGTGCCTCTGGTGGTATTTGTGAAAAGTACAAGACCTATACAGAGAACCTGGGAGGTTTCCGTCACTCTGAAAAGAGATCCCTCAACACTGGTATAATCACATTCCTCAACTACAACTCTCGAGTTCCTCCAAAGGTCTCACAGCTCACATTGGCTCACGAGATTGGTCATAATTTTGGCTCACCACACGACTTTCCTGAGACCTGTAAGCCTGGGGGTCTGCTGGGGAACTACATTATGTTCTCCTCTGCCACCAGTGGAGATCGGCCAAATAATGACAAGTTTTCTCAGTGCTCCATTCGTAATATATCTCTGGTTCTTGATGCCATATCAGAAAAGAGAAGAACAAACTGTTTCTCAACCAACAATGGTGCCTTCTGCGGAAATAAGATCGTTGAAGAAGGGGAGGAATGTGACTGTGGTTATGATGATGAGGAATGTGAAGAAAAGTGTTGTTATCCACTCAAGATTTCTCAGAATGATAAAATGCAGAATTCATCTGCAAGAGAGTGCAGACGCAGAAAGAACACACAGTGCAGGTATAGTACAATCTGTAAATTTATTTATGGTTCAGTTATATACATGTAGTTATTGATAAAGATTTCAGATATCTTACTTTTGCATTGAAATTTGTGCTTACAGTGATAACAAGTTTGATGACTATCTGAAGTGATTTATGTAACTATGAAAACCAGAACAAAATCATAATTTCAGTGATATTTTTCCTATAAAATTTGTTTGTATTATTACATGAATATTTAAAACAAGTTACTATTACCAAAATTTTCATATTTGTAGTTCATTGTAATTTGTTTAAAAGAATTATGCTGATTAAACAATTTGTTAGTGAAACAAATTAGAATTGTGATAAAATTATACATTAACTTTTACATTCGCTTTAGTCTTCTTTAGCTTATATTTAACTGAGAAACTGTACTATGGGGGTCACTGTGGAGCAATTATAACATGCATAGCTTAGGACCAGTAAAGTCTCAAAGCAGAGTGTGAGCTGTGCGATGGATCAGGGTTGGGAAAGGGAATTGCTTCTTAAAAAAAAGAAAAAAAAAAAAAAAAAAATAGACACTGTCCTAGCCTTTTTTTAAATCATGTGGTTGATTTAAGATCTGTAATGGCATCTGAAGATCGCTGAGAGCTAGAGTTTTGATTTTTGAAGAATAATTTCAAGAGATGAAAGCCTCCCGTCAATCAGACAGTATTCCTGATATGTAAATGATTGATAGAAATATCTGTCAGAGAAATGTGTATCTTTTAACAAACATTAGTATAAATCTTGATCTTTGGTTCATTCCTTAGTTACTGTGAAACTAATTTTGCTTTCTTTCCAGTCCAAGTGAAGGGCCTTGCTGTAGCAGAGACCATTGCACATATGTGAAGCATGATACTCGAGTTCAGTGCCATTCTGAGACAGACTGTGAGGAATCAGTAAATTGCAATGGTCGCATGGCACAGTGCCCATCGCCCAGGAAGAAGCGTGATCACAAACAGTGCAATGAAGGCACAAAGGTAGAACTAAAGATAACTTTTTATTTTTAAGATTATCATTAAAAATCTGGTATTAAGGGTGCTGAGAACCACAATTATTTGCATTTGATGTTTTTACTATAGAATTTTGAAGTCTGCTTATAAGCAGTTCTAAAGAGTACATTAAAATTTAGATAGGGTTTATTGGTATTTACTGGAGAGCATTCCAGAAGATCTGTGTATGCACAAAAGAATTGATATAATGTCTACTACAGTTTTATTAATTCTTTTTCAATTTAACCCTCCAGGTCTGTATTAAAGGAAAATGTAGTGGATCAATATGTCTTGCACACAAGTTGACGGAGTGTTTCCTCACATCGGACCGTGTGAAAGACAAAAAGAAGCTGTGTGAAATTGCTTGTCAAGAAGGCAATGACACTTCCACTTGTAAATCTACTTCAGAACTAAGGCATATCTTTGGTGAACCTGTATTTATGAGACCTGGAGCCCCATGTAATAACTTCCAGGTGAGATGATCTTTGCTGTCAGTGCTGTGAATTGTATTTGGCTCTAGGAGTGTTTTATACTTCAATATTCTTGAAGGAAAACAAAAATCATATCAAGAGGATTAATTCAGCAGTGAAAAAGATGTCTCACTCCTATGTTAAATGTTTTGCTTCCAGGGTTATTGCGATGTCTTCCAAAAATGTCGTGCAGTGGATGCTGAGGGACCCCTTGCAAGACTCAAGAACCTACTCTTCAACCAGGACACACTTAACAGTGTTGCTGAGTGGATCACAGTAAGAACATAACCTCTTCTTGGTGGCTGTAGTTACTTTTTTAATCATTTCATTTTCATTTCCTTTGCAAAAGATGAAAGGATGGTGATTTGTTTTAGGACTGATGAAAACTTATAGTGTAGTATTTTTCTATTTTGAAAAAGGAATAATTTTCAATTAGATATCTGATAAAGGTGTAACTCTTCTCATATGATTTAGAACAAATAAGAAATGCTGTTCCCCTATGAAAAAAGAATGGATCATCATGTACTTTTTTATCACACAGCAATATTGGTATGGTGTGATGATGCTAGGTGTTGGCTTTGTGGTCTTCATGGGCATTTTCATCAAGTGCTGTGCAGTGCACACCCCATCTAGCAACCCTCGCAAACCTCCAGCGCGATCCATCACAGAAACTCTACGTAGACCTGTCAGCACTCTCAGAAGAGTCAAAGTAAGAGAATCAAAGATTAGTTAAGGCTGTTATGAACATTTTTTATCATAATTAAGAAAACATTCTTAATATGAAATTGGTTGAAGTAAAGTCGAGGCATGAAAATTACCTTAGACTAGTCTTTGAAACATCGTGTTTTCTTTGCACAGCGACATCGCCAAGGCCCGAGCCCAAATGCCCAGGGTGCCCCGGGCCCCAGTCACCATCATCACCACCATCTTCATCACCACAACCAGCCTGGGCCATCTCGCCATAGTGGGGGAGCAGCAGCAGCAGCAGCGGTGCCCGAACGGCCAAAGGGAGGAGCCAAGAGGTCTAGTCGGGCATACAGTGATGATCCGCCACCACCCTACCCCGGGAACCCCAGACCTCTTAGCTCTTCTAATCCGGGAAATTCTGTCACACCAGTCAATCGTAGCGGCCCTACCCGTCACGGATATGGTGAGGGTCGGGGACACTATAACAGACCCAAAGGTTAGTGAAGGAGGTTCTGGTTAGTATTCTTTGACTACTTAAATAATAAAGAATTGGGAGAGAGACGTGCATTCCAGGTTTCCATAAACTTCTTGTTTGCTTATTTTTTATGCTTTGTATGTTTGTTTGTTAGCATTTAGAGAGAGATTATGGATACTGGAGTGCATTTGTAAGCTTTAAAACTATTGATAGCTAATTAGTTTGCATGCTATGCATCCTGAAATTGCACTGCAATAAAGTGTTTAAACGATTTCAGTTGCAGAGTTCATTAATCTTGAATGCTTAAGTGATGGATTAGGACGAGGTGACCTGTGCATGTAGAAGATAGTGAGCATGCTTCATTATAATAGTTAGAATTTAAATGAAGGATGTAGGTTTTGGTTGTTTATTTTGCATGGTGCCTTATAAAATCCTGGTATGTTAACCGTTGGCATGTGATATTTGGTATTGTTTTTTTTAAATAATTGGGAACAATATTAATAGGCCTAAGATGCTAAAAAAAAGAGTTTTCTTAATCAAAGTACAGTACCATTGTCACTTGCCATGATTTTTATGCATGGATGCATTTTTGGATTTCTAACAGACAAATTTCTTGGATTTTGATTTTTTGTTTGTTTGCAAATGGTCAGATGCAGTTTGGTGTAAGTATCTTGAGGAGGATTCATTACTTTTAGAAATAATCTCTTTCTTTTCCCCACATTAAATCTGAAATTTTCTAATATTATGCTTTGACAGTTTATTTGGAAAAGGATTTTTTTTTTGTTTTTAATTTAGGTCATTTGAGATTTTATTTTGATTTGTAGATTATTTGAATTAGGGAATAGGAGTTTTATGGAAAACAAAATGCAGATATACAGCCTTTGACACTATGATTAAAATAATACTGTGTTTTAGTTGTTCTTTTATTTGAAAGGTATACTAAAGGGTTGTTTCTATTTACCTTTTATTAACATCCATTTCCATTCCATATATATATGTGCAAATCACCCACGAAACAGTGGTGTTCCCAGCTCTTTTTGGAGTGATTATCTATGTCCAATTTACCTACAAAATGTCTGTCAGGCCTAAATGTTCAAGTAATTTTTTCCCCTCTTCTGTTGCATCATCCTTGAGTGCTAAACCTCCATGACATGGCAATTTTTTTTCTATTTCCTAAAGTGATGTGTAGAATCAGCACATAATTGTTGTTTTTTTAAGAATTACTTCTACACTTGGAAAGTATCTCACTTTTGATTTAAAAGTGATGTTTTTCTTCAGCTCAGTCTATTTTTTGACAACTTATAAGGTTTGAAATCAGTCCGTTCTACTGCTGTGAGATACTGAGGAATGGTTAAATAAGAAGGCAATTATAAATATATGTATTGTAGTGAGAAACAAAAAGTATGCTTGCTTCATTGTCTTTCCAAGATCATTACAGAAAGAATATCCCTTAGTTGTTCTTGTTATTTATTAAAATATACTTCTTTGTCTAAAAAGCTGTCATCTCATTTTACAGAAAAATATCCCTTATCACTAAACTATCTCTGATTCTGTAAATTTAGCTGAGGCTTTGAATCCATGACTTGATATATGCTGTACATAAGAGATACTTGTATTTATATTTAACTCTTTGTTTTCTCTGAATGAAAAGAGTGAAGAACAAACCTTTTCAGTTTTATGTTGCAGATAAATTGAGAGTTATGTAAGATTTTGTGGTGATTGTATAATAAGTTGTATGTCATGAAATTTACAAGTTGACCTAGTTGTGCCTTATTCCAGAAAGTTGGTGCGTATAACAGCTGGAAAGTTATAAGACTTTAAACTGTGTTCTCCAAAAGGTATAGAACAAAGATAAGGCCTGCCTCATATGTTTTTTTCTGTAAATACAGGCAAAAAATTAGCAGGACACTGGCACAGCCTGTCAAACTTGTATAGATACAGAATATCTCACCAGGAAAGAAGTGCACATAATGAAATCACTTTCCTAGAATCTCATGTGCATGGGCTTAACATCTTTTGCAATATATATTATTTAATATTGCACTTCTCATTATTTGTCATGTAAGCTTAGGTTCATTTTTCTCCACAGATCAATCATGTATCAGCAGTTTTTTTAGGTATACTGTATCTAACCCACTGCATAGACATCTTAAAAATTGAAAAGACAGGGGAATTGTGTAGAGTACTTATTTTATCTTATCAGTATATATGACTGGTTATTGTTATGTCCAAATGTTAGACTTCTAATAGTTAAACCCCCTACCCTCCCTATGAAAGTAAGATTGATAATGTTTTTTACCACTAAAGCTCCTTGCATGTAAAGTACCTTTTCCTTGGTAATGCAATTATGCTTCAATTTTGCATGCATGGCTGCCTCTTATGAATATGAGTCAGCTTACAACTTCAGGAATGAGAAAAATTCTCAGAGAATGGGGCTATTTTGGTATAGTCTTGGAGAGTACTGTATATTATGACCAGTACCTTTATGAAGAATTGTTACAGAAGTATGGGCCAAAGCAGCAACATGCAGAAAGACAGCAGTTGAAACCATGGCTGTTATTTTTATCAGCATTCAGTAATGAAATTTGGAGTATATTATTAGATTTTTTGCATTTCAAGCATACAGAAATTTTCTTAAAGTAAAGCAAGTAGAGGATCAACATATAAGGATTGGAAATGCATGTGTAGTGAGCATGTCCTGCCATGCCCTATATTTTAAAAACCTTCATCAAGGTTCAATAAATGGAAAAATTTTATCTATTTGGATAATGGACCTTGTAGAAGGCAGAGGGCAATCAGTTTACCATATTCTGGGGTTTCATTAAGGAAAATGATCATATATTTGGTGGAGGTATTGGTAACAGTGGCAGAGATACTGTATTTGGTGATGGATTTTTTTTTATTATTACTTATGAAGATTGTAGAAATACATTGCATTTTAAGGATTAAGCAGATGCTGACAGAGTTTGCATGTTACATAATACTGTTTATATCTGTTCATTAACCATAGCTGTCAAAGGATTGCATATGCCTGTTTAATGCACTTGGACCATAGATTTTAGTGTTTATGTTTGAAGAGTATTTTGTCTTGTTAGGTTACTAGGACTATCAGGACTTTTATGTTTTTGTGACAGTCAGTATGATGTGTGTAAATTATATTATAATTAAATCGTGTTTTGATAATTCTAATTCAACTTATCTACAAAGGCAAATTAAAATCTTTTTAGCATATGTACAGATGTTTGCATAAATTGTTACCTGCCTCTAGAGAAATGTTTTAAGTACAAATTTTAAGTGTAATCATTCTTTGTAGGTGTGTTAACAAACTACTGCTGCTACAAACTAGCGAGACTGTAGATGTTGCAGTTATTTGATCTGGTCTTGATGGTGCTATCTGTTACACAGGCCATTAACAGTTTAATCTGTGATATGAGTCATATTGATTTGATAATTGTAACAGATCCACTTAATTTCTCAGTTGAATGAGTAAGCTGAAGTTATTAGTGGACTTTAAGATTCAGAGTGGTAATATATTGTTTAGTCTGTCTTATTAGTAATTCAGTGACATTGAGATAAGTTGATGGATTATCTATGCATTGTCTATGCATGAATGATGTCACAACATTTCTGGCTCTTGGATAAGAACTAGGGAAATAAAGGCTTGTGACAATCTGTTGTTGATTTCAAATGACTGAAGAAATGATATAGGCAGAATTTTTAACAGATTGCTATAATTTTTTGTACTATCAATTAAACCATAACAGTTAGCACCAGTGCTCAGATAACAAGTTACTGAATGGCTTGTTTGTAATAGCTGTAGACCAAATCTTGTTCCATTGAAAGAGTTTAATTACTGTCAATTGTAATAATGATAATATTATTATTATTTCTTTAATCTTTTAAGTTTGGGAATAAGAGGGTTAGTTGGTCAGTGTAGGTGTCATAGAGTCAAGAAAAGCTTCTCTGTTGATGGACAAGTTTTGAGCTACACTTGCTCACCCTAGTAAGGGCAGCGCAGTGGTTCTTAACCATTTGCCCCCGTACCTCACAGTGCTTCTATGTTAACATATTACAGGCGGCAGACGGCACGAGAATTCTGCTGTATAGTGTAAGGTATGTTGTTTGTGTGTTGCACCGTACATACCTTTAAATCTCTCTCTTACTTATTCACTCATTCACACATTCTCACTCACCCACTCACATCCACCCACTCAGTCTGAAGAGCACAACACTCACAGCATAGTTTGTTCACTATACTAACTTAAATAATTTGCTTCAAGTTACATTGTATGTTTAAGTTTTAATTAAAATACAATAAATTTGTGTGTGTGTGTGTGTGTGTGTGTGTGTGTGTGTGTGTGTGTGTGTGTGTGTGTGTGTGTGTGTGTGTGTGTGTGTGTGTGTGTGTGTGTGTGTGTGTGTGTGTGTGTGTGTGTGTTATATATGAATATATACGTATATTATATATCTATATTTATACATACATATATATATATATGTGTATATGTATATATATGTATGTATATATGTATATATACAAATATATATGTATGT
>NC_061846.1:16730228-16740228 GCF_019202785.1 Penaeus chinensis | reverse complement strand
TGTAAATTAATCTGGGATCCTTGTAGGCTTACCCAAGAGACCCATGTTTATGCTAACCTTCCCTGCTCCCCATATGCTAACCTCCCTTTCCACCCTCATGCTCACCCTGAACCTGATCTGTACGCTCACAATAGCCCCTCCCAACACCTCTCATGGTGCCCCAAGTCCACATTATTAGGGAGTGCTGGAACAGATTTGTCATCAGCTCAAAGTATTTTTTATGTTTGAAATAAAAGGCATTGCAAGAAAATGGAAATACTGGTGAGCCTGACAGTGGTATATACAGTAACTTTGGGCCTTGGCTTTGCTCCCACTTGGTTTGGTTAGATACTGAAATGCTGTCTGTACTATTCATCAGTCATACTTTGATACAATTGGTGTACAAGAAAAATACAGCCTCTCACAATAAGAGGTTGCATCTTTGATCTTTGATTCTACGAGGGAGCCTAACTGATGCTCATTGTGAAGTTCCTGCACTCACCATATGTGTAGAAGTGTGTCAAAGTGTATGTATGTATGACGGATGGAAACAAATTTTTTTATATATTTCACTAACTTGTGTTGGTAAGGAAAGATGCACTCATGTTTACCATGTGCCCTGTGTCATGTAGCATTAAGCGAGTAAAAATTTTGTACTAAATATTTATCTTCATATCTTGCAGAAATACCACAAACTTAAGAGCTTTGGTGGGTATTAAAATATCCAGTTCCAAAGCATGTTCAGTCCTCATTATGGAGTATATACAAGTTGTTCTAAACAGTAATATGCAGTGTTCATATTTGTCAGGGATCACAGGATTCCTAGCATGTGAAAAAGAACCTTTTTTTGCTATGGTCACTTGATTAATTTTTGATATTCTAGCATTCCAAAGAGAAAGTTATGGACCAAAGAGTGCAATAGCCATAGCTTACAGTTTTGATCTTTGCCCACTTGTGTTAATCTACTTTCTCTCATGCTTTTTAGGTCAGTGAATTATACTTTACAGTCAGATATTTAGAACAAAAAGTGTTTGTATATGTTCATTAAAATGGCAGTATTGAAATTCTTGATGTTATTTCATTTTGTGAAAAAAATCACACTTGGGTAATAATTGGTGCTCTAACTATACCTGGATAAGAGCATGAGAATGATGATATAAATGTGGATCCCAGGTATCATTTCTATGTTTTTGAAAATTGACCTATTCATTAATTATAGTAATTATTATTTTTGTGATGTTGCTAAATATTTTGATTTCTCTTGGTATGATTTCCAAAAATCCATTTGATCCCCCGTCCAAATTTCGGCCATATTCCTTGCCCTTTGTCTAGCCCTGAAGAGCACCCAAGTGACCTTCCAGAGATACCCAGAAAATTGTGATGCAGGTATGGCCATGTATTTAGTGCTGATGGATCAGTACTAAATCTCATCACACAAAACCAAATGGGAAATGTTTTAACACATTTTAAAAGACATTCCCAAGAAGATAATGAAGGTCTCTGAGTGCTTATGGTCTGAAGAACTATAGCCATCAGAGTTGTGTCTAAAGTTAAAGCAATTATTTATTGAGATTTTCCCCTGTTTTGAAGCACAAACTTCAAGAATCTAGGTTGTTAGACGGTTTTCAAAATTCGTTCATTCAAGACATAACAATAAGGAGATTCATTAGCATTTTATCTGAAAATGTAACAGTGGGAAATGCACACATATTTACAATTGTTTAGTTGTGTTATGTAATGCTTATGTATGATTTTGAATTACAGTAATTATATTGGTAATGTCTTATTGAAAAAGTTACTGAACATATTGCAGCATTGCACATAGCACAGCATCTGATTAAATCAGTTATTAATTTGTGTGAATATTTATGAAAGGAATCAGAAGAAGCATCAGTATTATAACGACTATTAGACACAGCTCTCTAGCTTCCAAAAGTACCTAAAGATGCTCCATATCAAGACGTGAACCATATGTTGGCTGTAAAGTGTATATTGGGCATTATGATTGCACAATCCATCACAGACTTCCCAGGACAGCCTGAAATAATTGATATAGGTTTGCCTTTATTCTGTATTTTAAAAGTAACTTGAAATATTTTATGTACAGCCTCTTTATTCCCTATTGTCAGTTTGATGTTCTGTACCTAGCCTGAAGGTAATATTGCACAGTGCTGTTTTGTGCAACCTTATTGCTAGCTTAATGATAAGAATCACCAGAAGCCATTAAGACATATTTTCAAGTCACTGATTTGAGAATTGACTGGGAAAAATTATATGGGTTAATCTGCTAAATGATTCATATCACAATGTTAGTAACAAAAAGAAAATAAAAAAAAGAAAAAAGAAAACAAATAAAAGGAAAAAAATCCATAAAGAGAAGTTTGTAAAATCTAGCACTGCGTAATAAGACCATAGATACACACTAATCCTTTATGTTTACATGATGCATCTGGGCATAAATTAGTTTTAATATGTTTCCATATATGTAGTATGATCATTGTTACAGTCAGTACACACTTGATATTAACGTGAGTGACATCATTTCTTAGAACTCAGTGTTTTATGATCACTCCATATGTTTAATAAATAAATGATGTGTGCTTTTTACTTCTACTCCATTATTTATCCCTAAGATGATAAAATATCCCAAAAAGGTGTTAACAATCAATGTTGATGAATTACTGCCTTTGTTCATATTAGTATTTTTGTCATATCATTACAGAGACAGATATCTATCTGTCTATAGATATGCCTTGAATTGCTATAGCTTTCATAACTTTCTAGAAAAGTCCAACAGTTTCTTTAATTTATATAACAATATATTGATGAAAAACACATCTTCCAGCTGAAGTTTACATAATTGTACAACATATTACTGATAAAATTAATTTGGTAAGTAAGTGCCTCTTTTCTGCTCATTGTGTTAGTTTCATAATTATGTATAGACTAAGCTCTAAGTATAAGAGCATGTAAAGATGATAATAAGCTATGGTATGACTCAATTATATTTGAAAAAAGTAGGCAATTCATGAACTGTGATAGCAAATCGGAGGAATAATGAGCATATATATTATGCAAGTTCTGTTTACATTTAAAAAAAAGTAATATGAATGAAATGTTTTTAGTATTTTCGGATTTAATTTTTTTATTTCACACAATTCTTATATACAAGACTTATTTCTGGTTACCAAGTTTTGGTTTCAGAAGCTTAACACTCTTTGTATGAAAGTATGTATTGTAAAAGCTGCTCAAAGCAGTTTTTAGTGCATAAATATCTAGTACAGAGGCTTTTCAATATATACAGTAACCAAAGATTGAAAGAAATTAATCTTATTAAAATACTTAATATGAAATGGCCAGAACAGAACACATGCAAATGCAGTACAGTACGGATATAACTGTGCCTGTAGGCAAAATACTACTGTGGACAACATGGACACATCATAAACCCTTGGAAAGAGTAAGTGTATATGGATACCAAGGAAGGTATAATAAAAAAGAGTTGGTAAAGGAAACTTGGCAAATCCCAAGGGAATACTCAGACTACAGAGAAAAATGTGAAATGGTTACAGTAATAGACTGCTACAAATAATATTGAAAATCCAGTATATATCTTCTGCTACAAACTTTTAGTTGCTATACCTTCCTATAGGGCTACATGACCTTTGATGTCTAGCACATTTATTTGCTTTTAACCTTTAACCATGCCACAAGCTTAAAAAATAGAAAGCTTTCATACCTCTCTGAACTCTTCAATGAAAACTTATGGTTTCCAACAAACTGAAGTCTGGGAAAGAATATAAATTTTTGGTTACTCTCTAACACTAGGTGGTTAGATGGACAGTCAGAAACCAAACTGAACAAACCTAAGATGACCTACATTTAAACTTGGAGAGTTACATGCATAGATTTTCACTGACTAATATGTACAGTACTTACTATTTACTAATTTTAACCACATTTGAATGACAAAATTTTCCTTCTAACTGGCATGAAGCCAGTTGTAGTCAGATGGGGGGGGGGGGGGGTAGGAGAGAGAGAGGCCCAGTAATTGGGATCGCCCCTGCCTTGAGCCTCAGCCCCTGAATCAACTAATTTTGGACAGTCATTTCTTCTTCCCCTCTCCTTTTCTTATTTTCCCCAGCTCTTCCCCTGTCCAATTCCTAAGGTGTGAGAGCCATGCTGAAAGGATGAAAAGCTGACTTTATGCCAGTCATGAACAGCCTCTGGGAGCCACTGGCAAGGTATTCCCTTGGGTTAATTGTCTAACCCTAAACCACATGAGGACTTTGAGGGGTGGACCTTTTATCTTCCCCACATATTTCAGGATTGCCATGGCCAGTATTGAAGATTTTGTACCCATATTGGGGGCATTGAGACTTGCCCCTCCTTTATCAACTAGCCTCTCCAAAATCTAAATCCTATGATTTACTGACCCCTGACTCTCCTTTGATCACAGCTCCGACCACTGCTACTACACCCCCATCGAGTGCTGTCAACTTGACCCATCCTGAATTATCTACCCAGGTTATATCTAAACCTTCAAAAGACACCCTTTCTCATTCCCAGTATCCTCCAACCCACCTCTTACAAAGTCGTCTTCAGTTTCTAGGTCCTCCCTTATTACAACTCAACCTAATTGCCCCCATCCCCACAGTACTTTCTCACTCCACACCATTCCCTCCTCCTCCCGTCCTCGTCCATCTACAATTTCCACTTCTGCAAATCTTTTGAGCCCAGTCAAGTGGGGCCGATTTTTGTGATTCCCCCAACAGACCTTTACGCTGATAATACACTCCTCTTTCAACAATGCCTCAAAAAACAAGTAGGCAGAGTTTCCTTCCACATTCGTCCCGATCGTTCATGCCTCCTCACAGTTACATCTTGAGTCCCAAGCCCACGCACTATCTACCCTGGTTGACCTCATGGGCAAACCTAGTCCTGCTATACTATTCCTCCCAGAGGCTGCCGTAAGTCCCACATCAATAATGCCAAGATTACCTTTTGTAGATATGACCTTCCCCGTAAGGTCTATATAGGAGGGAAATCTTGCCCTGTCAGAACATATCAACTCCCACCCTGTCAATGTCTGAAATATTGGTGTTTTGGTCACCCTGAAAAGCCTGTTCCAGTCCGTTGCACTCTATGTGCCCAACCCGGTCATGAACGTTCATAATACCCTACACAGTCACATGTATGACGACGACAAGGTTTTTCAATTCCTCCCTACTCTTATACCATTCTTCATTCCACTCCTATTGTGGTGATGATGATGATGATGATGATGATGATGATGATGATGATGATGATGATGATGATGATGATGATGATGATGATGATGATGATGATGATGATGATGATGATGAATAATGATAGATGATGATGATGAATAATGATAGATGATGGATGATAGTGATGATAGTGATAGTGATAGCAGTAAGGATAATAATAATAATAATAATAATAATAATAATAATAATAATGATGATGACAACAATAATAATAATAATAATAATAATAATAATAATAATAATAATAACAACAATAACAATATATTGATAATAATGGTAATGATAGTGATAGCAGTAAAGATTATAATAATAATAATAAAAATGCTGATGATGACAACAACAATAATAATAATAATAATAATAATAATAATAATAATAATAATAACAACAATAACAACAATAACAATATATTGATGATGATAATATTAAAAATAAAGATAAGAATAATGATGATAATAATAACAATATTAATGATACTGATACTGATAGTGATAATGATGATGATGATGATAATAATAATATACTGATGATAATGATGATAATAATAACAATAATGATAATAATGATGATAATATCAACGATAAATAATGACAGTGTTAGTGATAATGATGGTGATAACAATAATGATAATAATAATAATGATACTACTACTACTACTAGTAATGATAAAGATATCAATAATGATGATGATAGTAATAGTAATAGTATTAACGAAAATGATAATAATAATTATAATATTAATAGTAATAACAATAACACCCCCCCCGATCCCTTGCCCGTTGTTGTCGTGGGGGGCTTAGGAGGCGGAGACTGTGACCCAATACAGGGGAACTCCCCAACCTTGGGACTCAGCCCTCGACTCAACAAATTTTGCATGGTCTTTTTTTCCCACTCATACTTTTTCCTTTCTGTCCCTTCACCAACCCCTTCTACTATCCACTTCCTTAGGTGTGAGAGCCGTGCTGAAAGGATGAAAGGCTGACTTTGTGCCAGTCCTGAACGGCCTGAGGGAGCCATGGGCACGGTATTCCCCTGCTTTAGTTGTCTAGCCCTTACCCCTCAAGCGACCCTGAGGGGTGGACCGTTTCTCTCCCCAACATACTCCAGGCTTATCATGGCCAACAATGAATAACCATTAACCATTAACCATTAACCATACCATTATTAGAGGCAATTGCCTCTTCATCAAATAGCTCCACCAATTCAAACTCGCCCGATTCCCTGACCCCAGGCTCTCCTTTGACCACGGCTCTGAACACTACAACTAATACCCCCTCCTCAATGCCGACTAGTACAGTATCCACCCTAATCAACACCCCAGGAGACATTTCTACTCCCAAAATGCTCAACTTCAACAACTATACCCCCACAACCTTCTTCATCAACTACCCCATCCTCCCTTATTACTACCTTACAACCTTATTGTCCACCTCCCCATAACACTACCTCCCTCAACACTACTCCCTCTTCCACATGCCCCCGTCCTTCTACTACCCCCTTCTCTACAAAATTCTTAAATAATCTATTTAGCCCAGCCAAATGGGACCGATTTTTGTGATCCCTCCCACAACTTCTCACACTTTCTGCTTTGACAACCTGTTTTCATTCCTCAAATGCATATACATCCTTCACCTGATCTAACCCCTATACATTACCTTACCCGACCTTAACCCATTTACTCGTCAATTCCTTTGCCCAACTTTGACAACTAATCACTAACTCAACCACCCTTCACTACCATTTACTATAGTGCTACATGACCTTAGATGTCTAGCACATTTATTTTGCTTTTAACCATTAACCATTAACCATAACAATAACAATAATAATAATGCTATTGTTCTTATTATCATTATCATAAGTAGTGCCAGTAGTATCATTACTATTATTATTATCATCATTGTCATTATCATTATCCTCTATTATTATCATCATTATTAATATTATTATTATTATTAGCATTATCATCATTATTAACATTATTATTAGTGGTAGTAGTACTAATATTTTTATCATCATCACATATTTTTTTTAAAAAATAGGATGGTTAAAGTAGCACCTACTGAGTACGTTAAACCACACAGACTTCATGTATTCCACAATAGTGTGTTTAACTTCTGTGCTTATTTTCTGTATGGTGAATCTTCAACACTATCATAAACACCTTCAGAACACACCCAACCTTACTTACCGCTGCACTGTTATTTCCAGCTAAAGTAGTTAGCATGAAGATGAATCCAGAATACAGGAAGGTACTGCACACTGAATATTTTGTCATTATGATGCTCGTCTGGTGCTTGCTTGTCCTTCTAAACTGATCAAATGCATGACTGGGCGACTGGACTTCATCAGATACTTCCAAGAAACCTATGTTGGACAATGATTCAACTGTTAGGTAGAAATCCTGGCATACCTCCCTCATTACCATAAAAAAAAGTGAAACAGAACTCGATGCAAACTAAACTCAGTAATTTCAGCTGCACTTCTAGTTTGCCAGTAATTGCTTATAAGTTCAAGAAAGAGCAACACAGTTGGCAATCAGTAATGAAAACCATATGTCTAGAAATAGAGAGCCAGCAATTGGGAAGAAATATCAGCTAATAAGGAAAATGCCCAAGACTGGTAAAGATGCTGAATAACAGAATCATAGTTGGCCTGCAGTTCATGGATTGATTAGCAAATGTGATGGATATCAGTGTGGATCTGTAATCAGTATCCTGACGTGCATGGTTAAATTTAGAAGTTTGTGCATAACTCTATACCACATTTCAGTTTAGCTCCAATTGAGTTTTTCTTTTACTCTTAAGATATAGAGAAAAATAAATCACCATGTTTTGAACTAGTGCAAGTATAATTGATATTGGATGTTATTGCACTAATATTTCAGTGCATGCATTGAAATCTTTATGCGTTTATAAGCAACCTATGTGGCCTTGCCTTTATGAGCAGGCCGTATGGGTGCAACATATAACTACTTTTTACTGTACATTAAGATTTATTATCTCTAATCTAAGGATCTGTCTTATTAAAGACAGTGATATTTAAGATTCAGTAACTTTTTGATTAGCTAGATCAAAGTTCATATAG
Organism: Penaeus chinensis; assembly: GCF_019202785.1. Lineage (NCBI taxonomy): Eukaryota > Metazoa > Arthropoda > Malacostraca > Decapoda > Penaeidae > Penaeus > Penaeus chinensis. The sequence goes on along the minus strand of NC_061846.1, from coordinate 16,731,871 downwards.
CACTACAGAAAGGTGTAATAGTGGAAAAGGTAAGGAGGGGGGTTAAGTGATGATAAACTGTGCTATATGCCAAAAGTTGCAAAGCAGTTCAGGAAGGCAAGGATTAACAAGGGTGATAAGATCCAAGTTGTCAAAGGAAGAAGTGTGAGATTCTGCACAGTTGCGTTTGTATGCTGAGGTAGGGATTGGCAAAAGGAGAAAAGAAAAATTTCTGGAAAAATGTCAGGGGGGAGAGAATCCAGGGAAAGGGGTTGTTTTGACAAAGGGGGAATTGGAAGGAAGGTGAGGATGATACTGCTGAAGCAGGGGGAAATGGAATGTGTTGGGAAAGAGTGGGAGGAAGGCATGTAGGGGGAACATAAGAGGGAGGAGGATGAACGTTAGCAGTTACTTTGAGAGTAGAAGGAATGGGAGCAGAGAAATTGGAGGATGGATGAAGTGTAGGCATGTTGTCGTGGGTCATGATTACATAATTTTGAAGGTCTTTGAGTGTTTCTGAAGTGGAGTTGGTTGGGGAGGTCAGAGAAACAAAGGTTTCCTTTTGAGGGGGAGAAGAGGGGTCAGACGTTTGAGGGATGGAAGGAGAGGTTGATGTAAAAGTGGATGGGGTAAGAGAAGATAGGGTGGAACATTGAGCTTTTCTTGTCCGATGAGTTGGGTGAGGAGGAAGTAGAGATTGGAGTGTCTGGAATAGTGGTGGAGATTGGGGGGTCTGGACTTCGAATGGTAAAAGAATTTGACAGGGGGAGGGAAGGGGTAGATGTGAGATGAGGAAGAGATACTGGAGAAGATGAAGAAACATCTTAAGAGGGAGGGGAAGGAGGAGGAGGGCCAGAGTGAAGGTATAGTCTAGGGAGTAAGAGAAAAACCTTGTTTGTGTTTCCTATCTGGCCTCACATAAAGCTAGGCCAGGATTGAATCTGAGAATTGTCACCTCAGACTTAAACTAGTAGGTAGGGCAACCCCTATAAATTACATTATGGGAGCCACTACTATTGGCACATATGCGTGATTATGCAGAGCAATATTATAATGACCAGGTTGGGTACATAGAGGGCATTGGGCTGTGGAGTGGTAGTTTTTGGCAGGATGGCCTAGATGCCAACAATTCTGACACGGTTGGAGGTTGATATGGTTGAACAGGGAGGGACTCTGCCAATATATATATTAAGGGGTAGGTCATGTCTACAGAAAGTAATCCTAGCAATATTGGTCCAAGAGGCAGGTGAGTAGGTCTTCACCACAATCCTTGTCGTAGACAGGGCAGTTTGTTGGGGAGATGGAGACAGTTCCGGAGGTTGGGTAGGAAAGGGTTTGGTTTAGCTTGGGATTCTGATGTAACTATGACAAGGCGGGAACGATCAGGGTGGCTACGGAAGGAAACTTTGCCTACTACTGTTTTTGTGGCATTTCTGGAAGAGGAGAGTAGTCAGAGTAAGGGACTGTAGAGGGGATCAAAAAATATCAATCCCATTTGGCTGGGCTAAACAGAGTACTCAAAAGGTCTGTAGAAGTAGGAGTAGAAGAAGGGTGGGGACATGTGGAAGAGGGAGTAGTGTTGAGAGAGCTAGTACTGCAGAGTGGTGGACAATAAGGCTGCAGAGCAATAATAAAGGGGGGGAGGGTGTAGTTGGTGAAGAAAG
>NC_061846.1:16720228-16725228 GCF_019202785.1 Penaeus chinensis | reverse complement strand
ACAGCTCTTTTCTGGCGAGTCGAATTTTCTACACCTCGGTGCCCTACATCTCGGTGCCCTGACTGTTCTATGTATCTCAGCGCAACGAACTTGCTTTGTTATTATTTGTCATTGAAATACTTGTATAGCTGTGTACATACTTGTGAATATATATATTTGAGTTCTCTAAACAATTTTTATTTATTCCTCGAGTGGCTAATCTAGAGATCAATGTTAAAAGAACCAAAAGGGGTCACAAATACCAAACAAACCCCTAACAGTGTGTGTGTGTGTGCGCATGCATTTACATGTGCGTGTGTGTGTGCTCATGTGTGTGTGTGTGTGCTCATGTGTGTGTATGTGCATGTGCTCATGTGTGTGTGTGCTCATGTGTGTATGTGCATGTGCTTGTACATAGATATACATCTATGTACATATATGCATACATATTCTGTATGAGTGTCATATGATGATACTTGTGCAATGAAGAAAGAGTGAACACAAAACGCAGAAAAAGCCAGAGATGGACAGACTAACCATGTCTACTGCAATACGGGAAGTGATATTCTAATTGTGTCAGAATGTGGAGTTTACTAATACTTTTAATACATCTTAATTAACCCAAAACTGACGGGCATGGCATGTACGTACATGCCATGCCCACAGTGAGTTTACTTTATTAATTGTTTTTATAAACAGATGGCTCCACTTGTACTAAGTCACCAATGAGCCAATTATGAGTACTACCTCTCTTTTGTTTACCATTTTCCTTGATTTTCGAAAATATGTTAGATAATAATAATAGTAATATTATCATTGGAAAAGAAAAGAAAAATAGAAAAAAAACTTGGAATGGGCTAATCTGGCATGGTGATTAGACACCTATGGAGCCACCTATGTGTAAACAACATTCACAAAAGAAATCTAGAGTGCACAGACAGTGCATGTACCTGGCACCAATGGGTTAAATGTTATATGGAATACAGAATATCTTTACTTATAATTTTGAATTATACAACAATAGGTAACCAATGTTATTTCATAAAACAGTCTCTTAGCTATGCACTTAATACTGTGTTAACATTCCTAAATAACCCAAAATAAAAGTTCCCATATACAAAAAATTATTCATATGAGATTTTCAAACGATTAATAGGTTATTTATATAATTTTAAAAATATAGATATCTATGTGTGTATATATGTATGTACCTATGAAGCATTCCAACAAAATATAACTCAGAATGTGCAATGTGTACTAAACATTACCAATTCCATATTACAGGTTGAACCTCACCTGTCTGGGAAGTTTGGAACCAAGTGAGGATTAGGATATAAAAGACAAAATACACATACTGAAGCATATTACAGATAACTTGAGGTAAAATATTGGTAATCCAAGGCAATACAATAGCTTCAGCCTCTATAAGGAAGCTGTGATAGGGGTGGTAGTGCCAAAACTGGCTGAGCGATGGTCATGCAAACTAATGACTGCCAGATTCAAATCACTGCACTGATACATTAAAAGTGCTGGGCCAGTGACTGCCTGACTTGTGAGGTTCAAAATTTACTTTACAACAGATATCATTAATATGCTATGCTAGGATTATGTATGACAAAAAAGAATAAAAGATTGTATAAAGTAAAACTGGCCAAATATTCAGTCACAGACACCATAACCCACCACTAAGCAAATCAACAGTTCACTCTTCTTCACTGGAGCCTGAAGAGGAGGAAGACCCATGATGGAAGCCTTTGTGCACCATGTACCCTCCTCCAGCAAGGGCTCCCAGGCCAGCCAGTGGCACTCCATATTTCATGGCTTTACTCTGATGAACAAAGAGATGGTAGAGCATGACAATAAAATCTATATTCCTAATTGTGATTTATGGAAATAAAATACACACTACATATGTTAATTCAACAAATATCCATTAATAAACACTGCACATTCAAGTTACAGAGAAAAAATTAATCTGGATTATACGTACTGGCTTTGAGAGCATTTTGGCTCCTGCAAGAGCTCCTCCAACACCCAAGGCCTTGTTCAGAATTCCTCCCCCATGGGAGCCCCCATGGCCAGGGTATCCTCCACCTGGGTATCCTCCACCTGGGTATCCTCCACCTGCGTATCCTCCACCTGGGTATCCACCCTTGGATTTCTGAAATTATGGTTTCTATCTTCAGGGGCAGTCAACTTATAAAAATTCATAACATGTAGAGGCATTATTTGTTTATATACAAAAAGCTGCAATTGCCTACAAATGCATACAAACTTACCCCAATTAAATGTGATGCTCCAAGGGCCCCTGCAAGGGCTGTCCCTGCCCCTGCTGCCATACCCAATAATCCTTTGGCACCACCACTTCCTGACCCATGGTGCTGGGGTGACTGAGGGCAGGAAGGTTGGCACATTATAATCAGTCTTTAAAAATTTGTGTGTCTAGTTTAAGGCTGACTGCATCGACATCTAGCTACATCAAAAAAGCTAATTACCTAAAGTCTGGACTATACAGTACCTCAATCTTATTTCAACTTTTATATAACAAACTCTATCAAGCACTAAGACCAGCTTTTTTTATATTCTTAAAGAGTACACTAGTTCACAACTTCAAAATAAAGTTATACTATTACACAAAATTTCAGTAAAGGCCATTCATAAAATTAAAACAAGGTTTAAAATTACCAATAATTTTGTATAAAAAATACACTTTACAATTAATCTTTACATAAATAACCTAGATTCAGCTTTGTTACTTGTGATCAACAATTTGGACATTAATGACACAATCTCAGCATGTCAAATTGTGTTCTGGCAGACTAGCATTCAACAGTGCATCTGATTTTGAGAAATGCAAGGGAAACAGCTGTCAAAATCCTCTGAATAGCCAAATATACTGGCATCAATGACACATACTTTCTATTATAACTGGTAGTATTTGTTGCTGCTACCTGTATATAGCATCTGGCTATTCAGTTATTAATGACAATGGTTTCTTATCCATTTCACAAAACAGGATACACTGGCTTTCTATCCAAATAAATAAAACTGATATTCAAGCTGATATAGGCTCCACTGCTTAGGTGGGTTGTTGGACAGCAAGGAGCATGCAGCATAGTTTTGGCACAGAATGAACACAAGAACACTGCCAAAATTACCTACAGAATATGGGTTATGCAAAGCAGTAAGATTGCCAGTTAAAATTCTGCATGATTCTTTTATTTTTAAAGTTCAGTTTCAGAGAATTCATTCTTTAGATTATATAATTCATCCTACAATTGTTAATCTATTCTCTAACCTTTCATATGAGAAATCTAAAGAGAGGCCAGAGTGTACTCGCTAGATAAAAGTTATCATCTCGCTCTGACCTGCCTAAGATGAAAAAGCAATTCCTCTTTCTGTTGAATGACTCACCCCATATTGACCAGGAGGTGCTGCTTGCTGATAGGGCTGGTTAGGATACATTGGAGGAGCATAGCCAGGACCTCCTGAGTAAGGTGGAGGAGGCCCATAGTTAGGCTGTGGAGGATATGGACCACCAGCACCAGGAGCACCATAAGGAGGCTGCACAGGAGGTGGAGGAGCCGAGTCCTCAATCCAGACACAGGCAAGAGTGATATCTTGGCTTGAGGAGGCAACATTGATGTAATTCATTGTGGCCTGGGTTGGTACGATGGCTGAATTCAGCAAAATGTTGCTGATTCAAGGCAATCTGAAATAGGTATATGTGCAATATGCAATTCAATCTTTTTTGGATTCCTCTCCATACAAGCACATTGTATGAAGTTATACAAACAACTTTGTCCGTAATTTACCTGCCATTCCTAAGTTTATCAAAAGTGATAAATGGTCCATGTGCTAACCAGTGACTCCTCATCAAACCTTACAACTTCATTACTTTTAATGATGCACCAAATTCCAAGAATCATAAATTAATGTGCAACTGCACAAAAAGAGCTTTTACTTTAAATCACTTTTCTCAGAAAATAACACAATCATCTAAACTTAAGCTCCCAAATCTTCAGCACCTCCTGTGTTTTACCTTGAAACACATTGGATCACAGAGGATGGTCATTTCGAAGTTCTGTCCCTGTGCGAAAGCGACTGAGCTTGAAGCTTCTTCCACACCCCAACCAGCTGCTCGTGTAAAGGCATTTCTTCCTATTATACCCTCAAGCAAACGGCCATACATACAGAGACCAATCTCATCGGCTGGATCACCACTGGGCCCAGATTGGATCTTCACTACTAAACTGAAATATTATAAAGATAAATCAAGCTTAAATACAAAGTCAATTTGTTTTTAATCACTTGAGTACACTCACACCTCGGTTTTACGGACCTCCATTTAATGGACATCAGAAGCAACGGACAAAATCTGGAAGAGCCAATTCGGTCTGTAAGTCCCTAGTATTCCAGAGAGTTGTGGTAATACTGGACATGAGTTGCTGCTTCATAAGCTGACTGCTAGTTGATGGGGCCATCAATTTGCTACATTTTTTTTTAGGTGTCAGTGTGTTCAAGCAGTTTAGTATTCATCATTTTCTATAACCATGGTGTCTGTAGGAAGAGTAGAAAAGCAGAAAAGGTTGAATTCAACAGTAGCACAAAAGCTTGGGTTGATAAGAAAGTTAGAAAGTGGTGCATCTGGGAAGCAGGTAAGTGAGGAATAATGCATATACAAGAAAAAGTTTCAGATACACAGGTATTTTATGTCAGATTGGACAGTGTGGTTCATTTATGATGAATTGCTGTATTATTGCTCTCTCTTTCATAACCTAATTGTTGATATTAGATACCAGACTAGTGTTGGTAAGCAGAGACAATCAGTAATATCAGACCAATGTAACCTCCCACCCTTTAGTCTATGATAACAATGTCTGAGTGTACATTCTTAACAAGAAGCTGAAGCAAATGTGAATCTGTGGAATTCTAGCTACTGTTTACATGGACAATCATTATTGATAATGATAATTATAATAATAGTAATAATAATGATGACTACAGCATCATAAATAGTG
>NC_061846.1:16718226-16720128 GCF_019202785.1 Penaeus chinensis | reverse complement strand
AGCGGTCCATTCGTATATGGCGCTATACGTATGCAAGCAATGTGGATCTCTTGCCTGCTTTGGGTTGAGCATTTGCATAAAGTCTGCCTCCAGCGAATTTTGGAAGAGTGGGTTGGTAGTGGGCCGGGAGTGGGTAGAATACAACAGCGACTGAAAAGGACTTGCTTAAATTGAACAAAAATGTAGATGTTATTTAGATTTCACGCTGACTTCTTAGACAGTAATGAGACTCACTGGATCTTGAAAAATAATGATCTCGAATAGACGTAGACTTCTTATTAAGGATCCTTAGGCTTATTGAGGTATTTTTATTAAAGCCTTTATTGAATGACTTGCTTGTCTGCATGTTGCTTAGAGAAAATCACGCAATTTAGAAAGTATTGGAGTACCTCATGAGAAGATAATCTACTGATAAGGATATCTTATATCTAATCAAACTTGCTGAAGATGCTGCGTCATTTTGCATGTCCGGGAGATGGCAGGGATGGAGTTTCCCATAGCGGTATTTATCTGGTGTGAAATTACGTCTGTTTTTTGCTTATTCGCATTCTGGTCGAGCCTGTTTGGGTTAGTGAGGTAGGTCAGGAGAGAGGAAAATGAGAGGGAAAAGGGGTGATAAGGAGGTAGGTCAGGAGCGAGGGAGAGGGAGAGCGAGAAAAGGTGATAAAGAGAAGACACGAAGATAGGTCAGGAGAGGAAGCGAGGGTTATAAGAAGAAGTGAGGTAGGTCAGGAGAGAGGGAAAGGGAGAGGGAGAAAGGTTGATAAAGAGAAGACATGAGGATAGGTCAGGAGAGAGCGAAGGGGAGGGGGAGAAAGGGTGATACGAATAGGAAGTGAGGTAGGTCAGGAGAGAGGGAAGGGGAGCGGGGGAAGGGATAGTAAGAAGGAGAAGGAGAAGTGAGGTATGTCAGGAGCGAGGGAAAGGGAGAGGGAGAAAGGGTGATAAAGAGAAGACATGAGGATAGGTCAGGAGAGAGCGAAGGGGAGGGGGAGAAAGGGTGATACGAATAGGAAGTGAGGTAGGTCAGGAGCGAGGGAAAGGGAGCAGGAGAAAGGGTGCTAAGGAGAAGTGAGGTAGGTCAGGAGCGAGGAAAAGGGATAGGGACAAAGGGTGATAAAGAGAAGACATGAGGATAGGTCAGGAGAGAGCGAAGGGGAGGGGGAGAAAGGGTGATACGAATAGGAAGTGAGGTAGGTCAGGAGAGAGGGAAGGGGAGCGGGGGAAGGGATAGTAAGAAGGAGAAGGAGAAGGAGAAGTGAGGTAGGTCAGGAGCGAGGGAAAGGGAGCGGGAGAAAGGGTGATAAGAAGGAGAAGTGAGGTAGGTCAGGAGAGAGGAAGAGCGGGAAAGGTGATAAAGAGAAGACATGAGGATAGGTCAGGAGAAAGCGAAAGGGAGGGGGAGAAAGGGTGATAAGAATAGGAAGTGAGGTAGGTCAGGAACGGGGGAAAGGGAGAGGGAGAAAAGATGGTAAGTAGGAAAAGTGAGGTAGGTCAGGAGAAAGAACACGAGCGAAGGAAAAAACGTGGGCAAGGAAGAGAAGTAGGATAGGTCAGGAAAGAGAAGAAGGGAGAGGGAAATGACAAGGAAAAAAAAAAAAAAGTGAGCGAGGTGGGACAGGAGAGAGGAGAGAGCGGCAGAGAGCAGAGGACGAGGGAGACGCTGGCGGGATCTTAAGAGGAGATGCAGAGATAGGTTGATGGACAGGGAGAGGGACGTGTCGAGAGGGATGCGGGCTGCGACGAGGAGTTATGGAGTGGGGGGCGGGTGGGGGGGGTGAGGGGGGGAGGGGAGGTGTGGGAATCAGGAGAGAACAAATCGTAGACGTATGTATATGAGCATGAACTTGCGCACAGACATAGACATAGACATAGACACAGGCACAGGCTCAGACAAGCACA
>NC_061846.1:16713226-16715726 GCF_019202785.1 Penaeus chinensis | reverse complement strand
TCCTCTCCTACTTCCGCACCTTTTCCCCTCCCCCTTTTCCCCTTCCTCCTTCCGTACCTTTTCCCCTCCCCTCCTTCCCCTCTTTTCCTCCTTCCCTTCATCTTCCCGTCTTTTCCCTGCTTTCCCCCTCCCGTACCTTTTCCCCTGCCTTCCTCCCTCCCCTCCTTTTCCCTCCCTTCCTTCTCCTCCTTCCCCTCCTACTCCTCCTTTCCTCCTAACCCTTCATTTTCCCGTCTTCCTTTTCCCCTCCCCTGCTCCTTCCCCCCTTTCCCCCTGTCCTCTTCCTTCTCCTCCTTTTCCCCTCCGTCTGCACCCTCCCGCCCCCTCCCCCGGCCACCCACTGCGAGAGGCATTCGCAACCTTGAAGAAGCCTCCGTAGGGGTGTGTGTGTGACATGATAAAGCAAGGGTAAATGTAGCGTGTCTCCTCGGGGCCTTCTCACCCTCCCCCATAACCCTTATTATAGTCTCCTTTCCTTCGTTCCTCATCCCCTGGGGGCATCGAGTGGGTACAAGTCAGGTTGGGTATAGTTGACGGTTGTCTGTGTGTGTGTGTGTTTGTTTGTTTGTGTGTGTGTGTGTGTGTGTGTGTGTGTGTGTGTGTGTGTGTGTGTGTGTGTGTGTGTGTGTGTGTGTGTGTGTGTGTGTTCGTACGTTCGGGAGCGTGTCTACTCTCGTGTGTGTTTACGTACGTATCTCTGTACGAAGACAGAAAGGTATGAAAGAATGGAGATAGAGGGGGAAGTAAAAGATACAGACCGAGAAGATTTAAAGACAGGACATCGAAAGGATGCCGAAGACTGAGTGAAAAGAAGAATAGACAGGAGAGGAGAAGAAATAAGAAAAGAAAAGAAAAGAAAAAAAAAAAACACAGTCAACAGAGCCAGCCAGACAGAGCCTAACCTGAGGGAACGTACCCAAACAGCCTCAACATAATTGCCGCCGACTCCGACCGAATTCTATGGTAGCCGCTCCAGGGCCAAGCCATGAGGAATGCGTGGCTATGAGGCCGGCCTGCATCATCGTCACGAAAACATGTGGTCGGAGGTGGTAGAAAGGGGGGGGGGGGACACGGAGGAAGGGGGTGGTAGGGGGGAGGGGGAGACACGGCGGAAGGGGTTGGTAGGGGGAGGGGGTGACACGGTGGAAGGGGGTGGTAGGGGGAGAGGGAGACACGGAGGAAGGGGGTGGTAGGGGGAGGGGGTGACACGACGGAAGGGGCTGGTAGGGGGAGGGGGAGACACGGAGGAAGGGGGTGGTAGGGGGGCTGTCTGGAATGAAGGGGGGGAGGGGGGGAGGGAACTGGCACGGAGGAAAAGGGGTGATAGAGAGGAGAGGGAGAGGGGGTCAGGAGCCGGCGAAGACAAGTCTCTGATCTGCTCCGACCTTCCTTGTTGTTCGGTGAATATGTAGGCCATTCGGGGATTGAGATTGTTCGATTGTGGTGCGTGGGCGGGGCAGAGGGCGTACTGGTACACGGTGCGTTGTGCTGTCGGTTTGGCTGTCGGTCGGTCGGTCTGTCTGTGTGTCTGTTTGTTTGGCTGTCGGTCGGTCGGTCTGTCTGTCTGTCTGTCGGTTTGGCTGTCGGTCGGTCGGTCTGTCTGTGTGTCTGTTTGTTTGGCTGTCTGTCTGTGTGTCTGTTTGGCTGTCGGTCGGTCTGTCTGTCTGTGTGTCTGTTTGTTTGGCTGTCGGTCGGTCGGTCGGTCTGTCTGTGTGTCTGTTTGTTTGGCTGTCGGTCGGTCTGTCTGTCTGTGTGTCTGTTTGTTTGGCTGTCGGTCGGTCGGTCTGTCTGTGTGTCTGTTTGTTTGGCTGTCGGTCGGTCGGTCTGTCTGTGTGTCTGTTTGGCTGTCGGTCGGTCGGTCTGTCTGTGTGTCTGTTTGTTTGGCTGTCGGTCGATCGGTCGGTCTGTCTGTGTGTCTGTTTGTTTGGCTGTCGGTCGGTCGGTCTGTCTGTGTGTCTGTTTGTTTGGCTGTCGGTCGGTCGGTCTGTCTGTGTGTCTGTTTGGCTGTCGGTCGGTCTGTCTGTGTGTCTGTTTGTTTGGCTGTCGGTCGGTCGGTCTGTCTGTGTGTCTGTTTGTTTGGCTGTCGGTCGGTCGGTCGGTCTGTCTGTGTGTCTGTTTGTTTGGCTGTCGGTCGTCGGTTCCGTCGTCTGTCTGTCTGTCTGTTTGTTTGGCTGTCGGTCGGTCGGTCTATGTTTGTCTTTGTTTGGCTGTGAATCTTTCTCTCTGTCTGTTTGTTTGTTTGGCTGTCGGTTGGTCTGTCTGTTTGTTTGGGTATCGGTCGGTCGGTCTCTCTGTCTGTCTATTTGTTTTGGCTGCGGTCGTCGTCTCGCGTCTGTTGGCTGTCGGTCGGTCGGTCTCTGTCTGTTTGGCTGTCGGTCGGTCGGTCTGTCTGTTTGTTTGTTTGTTTATTTGGCTGGCGGTCGGTCGGTTCCTCTGTTTTTCTGTATATCTGACTCACTATGTCCTAAAAGGGTGTACTGATTGTCTGCCTGTCTTTCTC
>NC_061846.1:16709553-16713126 GCF_019202785.1 Penaeus chinensis | reverse complement strand
AGAAAAAAGAAAAGGGAGAGAGGGAGAGAGAGAGAAAGAACAGAGTAGGAGAGAAGAGGGAGAGAGGGAGAGAGAAAGAACAGAGTAGGAGAGAAAAAGAGAGAGAAAGAGAAAGGAGAGAGAGAGAGAAAGAGAAAGGAGAGAGAGAGAGGGAGGGTCGAAAAGTCACGATCTGGGCGGCAGTTGTAGCGAGAGCAGTAAGAGGCGTGTCTGGCAGGGGTGGTGGGGAGGGGGGGGAGGGGGGTTGGGGCTCACCTTGTTGCACCCGAAACATAGGCGGCTCGACCCCCTGCCCCCTCTTTTCCTTTTTAAACCCTTCCCCCTCCCCCTCTCGCCCTCTCTCCCCCCCCCCTCCCCAGCTCTCCCTCTCTTCCTCTCGCCCCCTCTCACCCCCCTCTCCCCCTCTCCCCCCTCTCCCCCCCCACTCTCCCCCTCTCACCCTCTCACCCCCCACTCTCCCACAGCCCGATCTGGCGCTGTTGGTGTCGTTGGTGGAGGATGAGGGAGGGGTGTGGGTGGGGAAGGGTTTGAGGGGAGGAGAGGGGGGTGTAACTGTAGGTAGGGGTCCCGATGGATAGGGTATTGGGCAAGGGAGGGGGTACGTGATGGGGAGAGGGGTAGAGGGTGGTGAGATGGGATAGGTCAGAGAGGGGGTATAGGGTAGGAAACGGGTATGGGTAGGGAATGGGGAGCAGGGTGGGGAGAGGGGAGGGGTAGGGACGGGGTATAGGGTGGGTAGATGAATATAAGATAGGGATAGAGGGGTTTCAGGGTGGATAGAAGGAGCACAGGGTGGATAGAGGGGTTTCAGGGTGGATAGAAGGAGCACAAGGTGAGGAGAGGGTAATGAACAGACTAGTATGGGATAGGAAAGCCAGGATTTAAGGTGGGGAAGAGGGGGTATGGGTAGGGGGGGGGGGGGGGCTGGTACCTTACGCAGCCAAGGTCGTTATCTCAATGCAGAGTGCGGCGACGATGGTATCTCTCGTCTGCCCTTGCGTATTATGGCTAATTCCTAGCGTTCCTTTCGTTTATCTCTACGGCCGCCGAGATGCTTCTGAGCGCAGCATCCCGTGTGTCCAGGGGATGCTTATTGGTATTTATTTAATGTTTATTGCTATTTAGTTTTGGTTTGAATATTTTCGAATGTTTAATATTTTTTTTTTTTATGCTTTGCTGTTGTTTTTTAAATGTTTTTTTTTACTTTTTTTTACTACTTATTGAATGTTTATTGCTGTTTAGATGATGGTTATGACTATTTTATGTTTGACTATATCTGAATGTTTATTAATATTTATTCAATGTTTATTATTTTTCATTTAATGTTTGTTACTTTTTTATTTTATGTTTTACTATTTTTGAATGTTTATTACTATTTATTTAATATTTATTATAATTTATTTAATGTTTATTACTTTAGTTTATGTTAATGCTATTTATTTAATGTTTGAATGTTTTTGAATGTTTATTACTATTTATTTAATGTTTTTTTAATTATTCATTTAATGTTTTTTTATTATTAATTTAATGTTTATTACTATTCTGGTTTATGTTTGACTATTTTTGAATGTTTATTACTATTTATTTAATGTTTGTTATTATTCTATTTTTATGTTTTACTATTTTTTAACTGTTTATTACCATTTATTTTATGCTTTATGTTAATTGCTATTTATTTAATGTTTGAATATTTTTGAATGTTTATTACTATTTATTTAATGTTTATTACTATGTAGTTGATTTATGGCAATTTTTGTTTATTACAATTTATTTGATGTTTATTTAATGTTAATTCCTATTTATTTCATGATAAATACTATTTATCTGATGTTTATTACTTTGTTTTATTTATCTAGTGTTTAGTAATAGTTGTTTAATGTTTATTACTATCTATTTAAGGTTTATTACTGTTTATTCCATCTTATTCGTATTTACTAAATGCTTATTCGTATTTATTAAATGCTTATTACTATTTATTTAAGATTTATTATTGTTATTTATTTCTAGACATTACTATTCACAACCATTTATTGCTATCTCTTAATTATTATCATTCGTTACTAATTATTACCATATATTACTAAACACTACTATTTATTACTATATATTTATCACTATTTATGCCTATGTTCCACGATTTATTACCTTTATTTACGGCCGACGCATTAAGCTCTCCACGACGCCGGGAGAGCAACCTCGGCCGCGTGTCTGGAGGATGAGGCAGGAAGGCGCGGCCCGGCGGGAGGTTCGGGCCCGCTGGGTCGCTTCCGGCGGGCGGGCGTGTGTGTGTGTGTGGTGTGTGTGTGTGTGTGTGTGTGTGTGTGTGTGTGTGTGTTGTGTGTGTGTGTGTGTGTATTATAGGTATGTGTATGCATGGGTAAATACGCACACGCACACGCACACGCACACATGTATGTATGTATGTAAGTCTTTTCATGTACATCTGTCAAGACGTCGCTTCAGATATGGCAGGACGGCCTTTATTCCCCTGAAGCCGTGTAGTTAGAACATCTCGCTTCGCAATTTCTTCTGCGAGGATCGAGTGGGACTTTCTCTTCAGACTGATCTTGGTTCACCGAATTAACACGAGGCAATGGGTTTAAATTTGTCATTGGTTGTTGAACGAATGTGAAGCTTTGTGTTCTGATTTTGAACTGATTTTGTGTTTCAAATTTATCCTTTTTCACTGAACTAGCGTTGGAATTTGTGAACAAATTTTAAATTGTTTGAAGTTATATACATTTTTTATTGGATTGATATGAGATTTTGTGTTCAAACTTATCATATTTTATGTAACTGAACAAGTGAACATATCTCTGAACTATTGCCAAACTCAGCCTTCAAACTTATCCTCTTTCACCGAACTTGTACAAAACTTTTTCCCCATTTCACTGAACTTGTACAAAAATCACTTCACAAAACGAATGCAAAACTTACCCTCCTTGTACAAGACCTTACCCCTGGTACGAGGGCACGAGGCTGGAGTTCCCTTCGTTAAAAATACTCCCTCGGGTCACCTGTCGAAGGAAGGCCCAGTCGTAGGGCTGCAAGGGAGGCGAGGCGAGGGGGGTGCTTGCAAGTGTCCTCTTGCAATGTGCTTATATTTATGTGTTTGTATTTGTATGATAGATTTAGCGTGGAGAGTGATTTAATGTTGTTATGGGATAGATGGTGAGGCTGATGGTTTGAATGCTATGATGGTTTGAATGCTATGATGGTTTTAATGCTTTGATGGTTTTAATGCTATGATGGTTTTAATGCTATGATGGTTTTAATGCTATAATGGTTTTAATGCTATAATGGTTTAATGCTATAATGGTTTAATGCTATGATGGTTTAATGCTATGATGGGCTTAATGCTATGATGGGCTTAATGCTATGATGGGCTTAATGCTATGATGATTTAATGCTATGATGGTTTTGTGCTATGATGGACTTAATGCTATGATGGTTTAATGCTATGATGGTTTAATGCTATGATGGGCTTAATGTTATGATGGTTTTATGCTATGATGGGCTTAATGCTATGATGGTATAATGCTATGATGGGCTTAATGCTATGATGGTTTTAAT
>NC_061846.1:16694553-16699553 GCF_019202785.1 Penaeus chinensis | reverse complement strand
CCTCCCTCTCCCTCTCCCTCTTCCTCCCCTCCCTCCAACTCCTTCCCTTTTCTCCTCCCTCTCCCCTTCCCACCTCTCTCTCTTCCCCTCCTCCTCCCTCCCCCCTCCCCCCTGCGCCTGAGCGAGCCTGCAGGAAAGGCTGTTGTGAATGAAACCGGCGCGGGGCGTGTCCGAGCCCAGCCGGTTTGAGATCTCGAACCGGTTCTTGAGTCACATATTTCCGCCCGCACTCCTCCGCGGGGTCTCGTGTTAAGTACATGACTAGGGTCGTCATTTTTCTCTCTCTCTTTCTCTCTGTCGTTCCTTTCGCTCTTTCTTTCTTTCTCTTTCTTTCTTTCTTTCGTTCTTTCTTTCTTGCGTTCGTTCGTTCTCCATCTGTCTCTGTCTGTCTCTCTTTCTTTCGTTCTCTGTCTGTCTGTGTCTGTCTGTCTGTCTGTGTCTGTCTGTCTGTCTGTCTGTCTGTCTGTCTGTCTGTCTGTCTGTCTGTCTGTCTCTGTCCTCTCACTCACTAACTCACTCACTCTCTCTCTCTCTCTCTCTCTCTCTCTCTCTCTCTCTCTCTCTCTCTCTCTCTCTCTCTCTCTCTCTCTCTCTCTCTGTCTGTCTGTCTGTCTGTCTATCTGTCTCATTTTTTTCTGTCACTCTCCCTCTCTCTCTCTCACTCTCTTTCCTTTCTGTCTTTGTTTTCTCATTATATTTATTTACATCGCATTTAATCTCTGTTTCTGTGTTTTTCACTCACCTTCTCGCTGTCTCCCTTTCTTCCATTGTTCATCTCTCCTTTTCTTTCGCTTTTTTTTACTTGCGACGCGAAAGTAGAACAGATCTAGAAATGCTCCGTGTTGTTCTGCATGTTCTTGTTCTTCTCTTTGCGGTCGTTAATCGGCACTTTTAAAACCTGAATGTCAAGGAAATATTTTTTTGTGTCTGTCTGAGAGGCTTTCAGTTTTTTTCCCTTTTTTGTCAGTCGTCGAAAGTTTTTTTTTTTTTTGTGTTCATATTTGAAGGAGAAAGAATGCACTAATGTTATAGTTGTAGTTGTTAGTAGTTAGTAGTTGTAGTAGTTTGTATTATTATTATTATTATTAGTAGTAGTAGTAGTAGCAGTAGTAGCAGTAGTAGTAATTGTAATAGTAAATAAAGTTTATCGATATATCTCTTAAAAATCAGACCTTGTTATTCCAGCGCTTTAGGAAGATTAACATCGGGCTTAGGAAGGTGATATCGGGCTGAATTGAAAGGGCAGTCAAGTACATGACTAGGGTCGTCATTTTTCTCTCTCTCTTTCTCTCTGTCGTTCTTTCGCTCTTTTTTTCTTTCTTTTTCTTTCTTTCTTTCTTTCTTTCGTTCGTTCGTTCTCCATCTGTCTCTGTCTGTCTCTCTTTCTTCCGTTCTCTCATTAGGTTGATAAAGAAAAAACGAAAGAAAAAAAAAAAGTGATAAAAACAAACAAACAAACCATGTCGTATATCTGTAAGACAAAATTACAAGTAAATATTTAAATGAGGAAGAGATTTCTTTTTCATTTTTTTTCATTTTTTTTTATGTAATTATGTTTGTAGCAGTTTTAATGTTCGTCGTAGAAGGCTGAATCATATTTCATTTTTCACAAGATATATGTATATTTTTTTACCAAGTGTAATTATGCGCAATTAAAAGTAGAAATATTATGAAACTAGAAGAAAAAATATGAGAGGGGTAAAACGCTTCATCATTGTAATTAACATAATATTATTTCACTGTGGGCATTGTAGGTATAAACGTGATGTGATTTCATATTTTTATTAAAGTATATTCTTGAAGATCCTTGCATCTCTTTACAGTTAAGTATTTGTTGTATGTATTCAGCAGGTCGACATTTAAAACTTTAAAGGTTAAATCTAACTGAACATGAAGCCTACTTTTTGGTCCCAAGATCTTGTGTTTAAAAGAAAAAAATATGCAAGATTCTGCTGTAATTTGCTAGGGAATGCCATGGCGTTGCAGGTTGAATAAGGATAGGGTTATGCTACGTTACATTACGTTTGTTTATTTCAAAGTTCGATATGAATATTAAATAGTAATCACTAATACTGGAAGTCAATGTTGAATGAAGCCTGTTCCATATTTCGTTGCTTTGTATGTCTTTGCATAAAATATACACGTTAGCAATACATCATATAATAAAACATGGAAGGCTTATATTATCGTCAACATAAGTTTAAGAAAATGACATTACTTTTCTGCCTAAGTAGCCTGTAGGGGACCGTCATTATCAGCTGATCCATTCGTCACTGTGGATATTCCTCTGTGCAGTTTATCTCCCTTCTGTGTATAGAGTTGCATCTGTTATAGGATTCTATGGGATATATTTAGCTTATACAAACCCCGTATCTATTGTGCTCTGCGTTTCGTATTTTTTTCTTTTGTTTGTTTGTTCACTACCAAACCAAGATACGCTGGATAGCCTTCTTTCGAAACCGATGTTCTGCTCGACCCAAATCGCTTGTGATATATGAACAGACGGCACGAACAACATCTATCAAGCCGTCAGTTCCCGAGTTGAGGGAGCGGGGAGGGACTTTCCCGCCAACGTTGCAGGAAGCACCATTGCTGACCAAAGGTTCGACTAATGTCATCGTATATGTTGCTCATGAGTAATAGGCAGGTGTGTGTGCGTGTGTGTGTGTGTGTGTGTGTGTGTGTGTGTGTGTGTGTGTGTGTGTGTGTGTGTGTGTGTGTGTGTGTGTGTGTGTGTTTTGCGTTGTGTTGTGTGTACACGCACGTGCACACGGATACACACACACACACACACCTTAGCTCAGCAGATAAAATATACTACAAATATCATACGAATGGTTATACTTGACAATTTTTCTGGCGTTGAGTATTTAGATTTTGCATATTTATACAAAATGTCTCTTGCATAACTCATACCCATGGTGGTGAGATGTTCATACGTGTCGGAAAAGTGATCGATTTTGCACTTGTGATCCCTTTCTCGAAACCCCGATACATCCGTGGCGCCCTGACATTAATTATTTCATTTGTTAGTCTTGAAACTACATATATATTGGCACAAAAAAAAAAAAAAAAAAAAAAAAAAAATTGCAGCAGTCTGTACGAATTCTATTTACCTAATTGTAATCCAGTATTGAGCATTTTCTTGATGTGGACGCTGACGAACGCCTAGCAAACTGGCCGACAATATACATTTTTTTTTTCTAAAGGCTTCGCACCCCCCCCCCCCCCTGTGCTAACCCTCTGCGACCCCATTGGTGAGGGAATTACTTGTAAAATAATCCTAGCCTTAGAAAAATATAAACCCAAGAATTCACAAAGAAAAATGTGTACATCTGCATCAAATATTTATTATAAAATTCCTAGAGCATGCGAAGTTTACTCTGCATTCGTGACCAATGATGACTGATCTGGGTTTTTTTTCTTCTCCGTGTTTAAAGTTTCACACGCGGGGCGAAAAGTGGGCAATTTGGCAACAGCGTACAGATGTCGGGCGGGCAGCGTGACTCCGTGCATGTATGGGGAGGCAGTGTTGATTGGTAGCGCGGAATGGTGGGGCGTCGCAGGTGGCAGTCGCATCGGGGAATTTACATCTGCGAGGGAGTAATGCGTTACCGGTAAATGCCCCGATACCAGAGGGACAACGTGGGACCAACCCTGTGACGGGCGTTACCGGCGATGCCACGACGCTCGCGAAGCAGCTGAAGACCCTGCCAGTAATACACGTAAGTAACGCGTTACTATGCATACTCCGATGTCCGCGAGGTAATTCATGACCGAAGCCAAGCGGTCGTTAGAAGGATCGATCTCGAGACAATTCAGCGGAGTGCGGACGGTGAAGGCGCGGCGGACCCATTCCGAGCGATGCACAACTGAAACCGTAATTCTTCACCCTGAATGACTCTGCCGCCAATACTGGTGAGCGACGATTAATGGAACGTTCCGTAACGTTGCGTCACCACCGGATGTTTGTCGGCACGCTGGCGCTAACGACCTGTATGGGTGTTATGCGGGCGGGACGATGCCTTGCGTGGACCGGCGATGAGTTTGGAAGAATCCCGGAAAAAAAGGTCTTTATTTTGTCGTCGACTTTGGCATCGGAATTTGAGGAAGAAGAAGAAAAGAGGATGCGGAGGAGGAGGAGGATGGGGAAGGAGGAGGAGGAGGAGGAGGAGGAGGAGGAGGAGGAGGAGGAGGAGGAGAGGAGAGAAGAAGAGGAGAGGAAGAAGAAGAAGAAGAAGAAGAAGAAGAAGAAGAAGAAGAAGAAGAAGAAGAAGAAGAAGAAGAAGAAGAAGAAGAAGAAGAAGAAGAAGAAGAAGAAGAAGAAGATGATGATGATGATGATGATGATGATGAAGAAGAAGTAGTGGCACCAAAGTAGAAGCAGAAGAAGGAGGAAGAAAAAAAGAAAGAATAAAGGCATAATTTCTAAAGCGTTTGGATTTAGGTCACGGGCCTGGCGGCGACCTTTTAAAAGCACGTGTTGCTCGGCCCGAGAATGCGACGGGGAATCAATAAAAACTGCCATGACATCGGCGCACAGGAGCGGACCCTGAGGAATGCTACTTGTTTTTTTATCGCCGACGTGCGCGATTTGGGTGGATGAGGGAGGGCGCGATCAGTATGTGTGTGTGTGTGTGTGTGTGTGTGTGTGTGTGTGTGTGTGTGTTTGTGTTTGTCTAGATCTAATGTCGGAATATTAACTGAATGAGCGAAAGAGAGAGACGAATGTATCTATAAAAAGCAAGAAAAAATACATTGCGTCTTCTAATAGTTCTAGCCATTTGACCCTAAGGATGGTTACTTATTGTGTGGTTATCCGAGTGTCGAAGATTCCTTACACGCCACAGAAATATTTAACAGCGTGGCAAACAGCAGCATCCTAACAGCTCCGGAGCGTGAGATGCGATCGGACAACTATTTTATTCGATAAATGAAGCGCATGAAAAGGTCATATATGATCTGGAGAATCCCGTGGAAACGCCATGAATTTAACAGCC
>NC_061846.1:16670309-16676953 GCF_019202785.1 Penaeus chinensis | reverse complement strand
GTTGCGGTGGGGCGGCGATGGGTTTTTTTTTATGCTTGTATTCTCTTTTTCATGCTTCGCTGAATGCACTTTCGCAGCAAAATTGGGATTAGTGTCCGTAATGGCTCCTGGTCAATATACGCGCAAGTTCAAGTATAGTCATGCATAGTTAAGTATATGAAGTATTAAACCATATGTATATATATACATATACATATACATATATGCATATAAACACACACACACACACACACACACACACACACACACACACACACACACACACACACACACACACACCACACCACACCACACCACGCCAACCACACCACGACACACCACGACACACACACATACACACACATTGAAATACAACACCAACCACGGAAGCATTAATCAGAGAGTACTTTAGAACCTCGATCACACACTCCTTAGATCCCAAACTTAACCAAAGACACTTTCTCGGATAATCATCACATTAAACGCACTTAACTCTCGCCATGTCTGTTGATGTGTCTGTGTTGCTAAATGTGTTGGTGTCTTGTGGTTAACTGATCACTTCTCTGTTAACGCACTTTCCTACGTCACTGAATCGGTCTAAGGGCTTTGTAGGATATACTTACCGTCTCGAGGAGGAAGTAGGAAGAAGTAGCGAGTCTGCCAGGCGTCGTGGCGAGGCCTTCGAGTCTGGCCACATGTGATGCAGCATCCCTCAGGTATCTCAATGGATGCAGCGACATTCCCGTGGTGACGATCTTCGTAAATGGTGGCAGCGGTTTCTGTTTATAAAAAAAAAAAAAAAATTCTTTCTCTTTTTCTTTTTTTCTTATTTCTTTTCTTATTGTGGTGGGATCCTTTGGGGTTGTGGTATGATTGTGAACTAAATTATTGTCAGTCATTATTATCATTATCATATTTTTATTCATGTTATTGTTTTTGGAATTCTTGTTCATATGTTTATTTCTATCATTATTTAATACTATTGCTATTATTATTATTAACGATATTGCTATTATGTTTTTTTTTTTTTTTTTTTTTTACTTATCATCATTATTATTAGTCGCATTATCATCATCATAAACACTGTAGACATCAGACACAAATCACAGACTTTTAGCAGAATCACGCCACCATGATATTCGGTGTTCTGCGATGGCCATTGCTTCGAGCTGCACCCCGGCCATGCTTGCGAGGCCGCCCCGCGTCGTGCTCCGTGCGCTGCCATAAGGAAGCGCACATTAAGACGAAGTCAGCTTGGGCTTCTCTTATTGTTAGCTTTTTGTGACGCAGAAAGAACGTGGAGTCATGTATGACACTGAGGCTGTGATATTTGCTGACGCACAATTTATCTGGTATTACATTTATATATAAATATGTGTGTGTGTGTGCGCGCGCACATATTTGTAAATATGTATGTATGTGTATGCGTGTGTATATGTATATATATTATACTATATATACATGTATATATATTATATAATGTATATAGATATATGTATATATATATAGATAAATAGATAGATATACATAGATATATTTATATATACAGTATGTATATTGTATTGTATGTATTATATCTATGTTTATATATCCATCTATCCATCTATCATCTATCTGTCACACACACACACACACACACACACACACACACACACACACACACACACACACACACACACACACACACACTACATAAATACATACACAAACTCCAAGGGTGGATGGATAATGAATTATTAAATAGATGAAAAAAGAAATAGACATAGATAGGTAGAAGGGTAGATAGATAAAGATACTCACATGCTCCATACATACAATAATTATACATACATATATAAACATACACACACGTGCGTGTGTGTGTCTGTGTGTGTATGTGTGTGTGTGTTTGCGTTTGCGTTGGCGTTTGTATTAGTGCGTGTTCATCCATACAAATATGAAAATTTACCGTTTATACAGGTAAGTTCATAAATAAGTGAATTAATATAGATAAACATACAGAAATAGATAGATAGATAGACAGTTATAGACTTTTTACTATTATTAGGTGTAGTGTTATGTTATAAGTACCGCCATTACTTCGAACCTTCACAGGAGATCCACTTCACCTCCGTCGGCGTGCGTCTGCGGCGTCGCCTTCGGGAGATCGCTCTCTCTCGGCGGCGACGGCGACGGAGACGAGGGGGTGGCTGAGCGGTTCCCGGGCGCGCGTACCAAGTGACAATGGCTAGTACCAAGGCCTATATGTGTGATGGCAGGGCCCGCTGGTACCCCCCATGGCACAGAGGGCGATCGCTGGGTATTCGTAAGGGGTGAGGGCGCGTAGGAATGGGGAGACTGTGGGTATTTTTCCCCCATGAAGGTTTTTTATATTTTTTTATTTTGAGGGGGGACCTTGTCGAAAATAATGATGGATTAAGTTGCGTGGTTGTTTGAAAATTAGGATAGTCTAGGTTGTCGTTTAGAGGCGTATTGTTTGCTAAACCGAAGTGATTTTAAAGTCACTTAATGTCGGATAATCACTTGTTTTCGGGTAATAGTTTTCGAGGCACGTATTCTCTCCTTCCCCCCCCCCCCTCTTCCCCCTATCCCTCCTCCCGTGCCGTCTCCCTCTCTTCCCCCCCCCCCCCCATACCTTGGTGCCACGAATGTCTCGATATAACCTGGAAGGACAGGGCACTGCCAGAAGGTCCTCAGAGGCTGTCCCCGCGAGTTCTGGTCACCTGGAGCTCCGGCGCCTTCTGTGTCGCCCGAATCTCGACGTCCTTCCGCGAGGGGACCGATCGGCTATCGAACAACTTGTAAAGAGTGTGGGAAAAAGTCGCGTCACATACATATATATATATATATTTTTTTTTATTTCATAATTTGTTCACGATTTAGGTTTCTTATTTCATATTCAGAAAGACATATATTTGGCCACGACGTAAATATTGAAACATTCTAGGTTAGCCCCCCGCTGAAGTTTACATTTGCATTACGCATTCAGGGATCAGGGCTGAAGTTTACGTAAATCTGCACGCTTAGTCTTCAAAATCACGTCGGAAGAAATCCTGACTTCGCTGATTATTAACTGAAGCCGAAAGGGACTCGAGGAAGGACTCAAAGGGTCGAACTTCTACCATGAGGGACTCGTACACACTTCCCCATCCGTAAGTATACATTCGTAAGTGCTTGAATACTAACGACTGAGGAGGCATGGGAGTGGAAAAGGAGATTAAGGAGAAGGAGGAGGGGATGAAAATGAGGAGGAGGAGAAGAAGGAGAAGGAGAAGGAGAAGGAGAAGGAGAAAGAAGAAGAAGAAAGGGAAGGAAAAAGAGAAAGAAGAAGAAATAACAAAAAAAAAGTAGTAAGAGAAAAGAAGAAAGAGAAGGAGAAAAGGGTAAGAAGGGGAACTTTTGCATAAACATCGTCCTCGTGTGCCTTGCAGTGACCAAAGATATCAGAAAAGTTTGTGAAGTTAGAGTTGACTTTCCCTTTTCTCCGTTTTATTATTATCATTATTATTATTATTATTATTATTATTATTATTATTATTATTATTATTATTATTATTATTATTATTATTATTATTATCAATAGTGGCTAAGAGTCAGCAGGTCGAGGCTGCTCCAAAGTGTGACGCCAACCATGTTATCCTTGTGGCATCTGTGGCGGGTAAAACAGCCTGCCAAACGCTGATTTAACTCGGGTGTTTATAACAGGTAAGACCAGGTTGCGTCGGGTCAAGGCGCTTGTCTGCATCAAGGCTCGTCTCGGGCTAAGAGGAAAGTATAAAGCTCGGCGCCAGATCGGGGCGGGTTGACGTTACAAATGGGGTGAGTGCGTGACGTCAACGACCAAGACATTGCCGATTTTTTTTTCATCTTTTTTTGGCTCGCATGTTTATTTACATATATTCTCTTTGTTTTTTTTTGTCCTTATTCATCCGCTAGTGTTATCGGGAATTTAGCTTGGGTTTTCCTTTCTACGGAGAAAAGAGTTATCGTAGGTTATGCAAATCTCGTAAAGAAGTTCTTGTGTGGTTTTAGTACGCGCAGTGAACACGACGAGCGGCGAGGGCGGCAGACGAGCAGAGAGTGAGGATGAATCATGATGACATATGCACCCTTAAGCCGACTCTTCCCAGCCCTACACATGTTTACCTTGATGCGATAACTGTCGGCGTTGCCTGGGGTACTTGTTACGCCAGGAAGGGGGAGGGGAGCGGGTGTGAAATTCAGTACTTTTTCCAGGGTGAGGTTTGGTTGCACTCCACGCCAAAGCATTGGAATAACTTTGTTTATTTGTTTTTATTTGTTAGTTGTCTGTTTATAGATATATATATATTTTTTTTTTCAAGGGAATATCTTGTTGGGGGGAACTTGCGTGAGAACCGTATTGGTAATAAGAAAAATATCAAGGGGCATTATCCGTCAAGTGTGTATGTAAAATCGTGTCGTGTTTTTCCTTGGCTTCAATATCGTGTAAACATCTTTCATATTCCCTGTGCCACACATGGAAGGCCGCGAGGATGTCATATCTTTATTGGGAAGGTAAGCATCAGGAGACTTCTGCAGCCCCTCGAGACGTCTGGTATTTACGTCGTTTCCAACTGGGTAATGACCCTAAAAAAGCTGGACAAGATTTCAGTTCCTTCGAGGAAACCATTCGGGTCGATAAGATCCGGAGAAAAAAGTAATATCTTGCTTTATCCTATGACAGCTTGATCCATAGGGTTATTTTTAGCGTATGATAAAAATGCAGATTCTTTTGTCTGAATGTAAGTGTCGCAATATTTCATTGGAAGAAAGTACTCCTCTTGGGAGAGCGAGAACGAGAACGAGAACGAGAACGAGAACGAGAACGAGAGAGAAAGAGAGAGAAAGAGAGAATGAGAGAGAGAAAAGATACGAAAAAAAAAACGAAACGTGGATAGACACACAAAATGTAAGACCAACCCAAAATAATAGACCAGAATAACTAGTCAAATTACACCCGACGACACCTGCCCAATACACAATTACCGGTATTCATCACACCTGCCGTAGCCAGGGTCGTTAAAATAAGTTCTCCCCAGCGAACCTCACGACCTATCAGCTGTTTGTACTGGCAACTTTAGCGCCCAATAAACTCATCAGTGGATATAAATAACCAGCTTGCGAAGACAAAGGTCATTTATAATGTGTTAATCTCCAGCGAGATGCCTGTGAAAGAGCCTGTTCTCATTCTGATTAGGTGTGGTTTTGTGTGAGTTTGTGGTATTGTGCATGTTCTTTGTGTGGTTTTGTTAGTGCATGAGTGTGTTATTGTGTGATTGTGTGACTTTCTGGTTGTGTTACTGTGATTGTTTTCTTGCGCTGTGAGGTTGTTATTGTGATTGTATTATTGTGTCATTTTGTGGTTGTTTTCGGATGTCTTTATTATCATTATTATATTGTTGCCTTGGTTATTTTTATACGTATTATTATTTTATTTGTTATTATCATACCGTATTAAGATGAAGTTATTATTACTATTTATTATTATTATTATTATTATTATTATTATTATTATTATTATTATCATTATTATTATTATTATTATTATTATTATTATTATTATTATTATTATTATTATTATTATTATTATTATTATTATTAATATTATTATTATCATTATTATCATCATTATTATTATTATTATCATGATCATCATCATTTCATCCCTGCTATTTTTATCACCATTATTATTATTACTGATACTATAACTAATATTTTTATTATAATTATTATCATCATGATTGCCATCACCCACTTACATCGAAAAGCATCAGACTGTACATTCAACTACACTAAGTCGATAAGAACCCTTGAGTGGAAGAGAAGTGGAGCCAAAGTGGAACGAAGTGGAACAGCCTCCTCCTCCTCCTCCACCTCCACCTCCACCTCCACCTCCACCTCCACCTCCACCTCCACCTCCACCTCCACCACCTCCTCCTCTTTCTCCTTTTCCTTTTCCTCCTCCTCCTCTTCCTCCACCTCCTCCTCCTCCACCTCCACCTCCACCTCCACCTCCACCTCCACCACCTCCTCCTCTTTCTCCTTTTCCTTTTCCTCCACCTCCTCTTCCTCCTCCACCTTCACCTCCTCTTCCTGCTCCTCCTCCTTCTCCTTCTCTTCCTCCTTTTCCTCCTCGTCATCATCCTTATCCTGACGGTGCACTTCCTCCTCCTCCTCCTCCTGCTCTTCCTCCTCCTCCTTCTCTTCCTCCTCCTCCTTCTCTTCCTCCCTTTCCTCCTCGTCATCATCCTCATCCTGACGGTGCACTTCCTCCTCATTATGCTGCGAACGTGAGGAACATTGAGAGGCACAGGCGAGGGCATGACCGTCGTTTGCTGCGTTGACAATGGGGTGCCGTTAGGGGCCCTTCCTTACCCCTCCCCTCCTCCCCGTAACTTCCTTTCCCTCCCCCTCCCCTTCCCCTCCCCTTTCCCTCCCCCTCCCCCTCTTTCCCTCCCCCTCTCTACCCTTGTTTCTTGGCTCTTTCCTGCCCCTCCTTCCTTGGCTTCCTTCCCCATCCTCTTCCTTGCCCTTTTTCCTTCCCCGTTTATTTCATTAATTCCTTTCTTCCATCTGCCTTACATTTATTCCCTCTTTACTTGTCCTTTCCTTTTCCCTCTTTCCTATTCATGGTAACACCTTCC
>NC_061846.1:16642809-16655309 GCF_019202785.1 Penaeus chinensis | reverse complement strand
TATATTTTATGATTCCAGCTATGCCGGTGATTTTCACAATGAGTGTGGTGTATTGCATATACATCCTCGGATCCTGGGCTCTTATAGGACAAGGGGTGTATATCCTCTTCTATCCAATTATGGTGAGTCACCCACTGTTATTTTTCAGTCAAAAGTGAAAGAGTCTTTCATCTGTTGTTGATATATCATGTGTATGAAATAGGTTGATGAGAATTATGTTAGTGTTTTCTATTTATTATTTGAATTTTTTCTTACCACATCAAGGGAGCAATTGCAAAAGCACAGAGCAACATTCGTATCGAAACAGTGAAGGTAACCGATAAGCGTGTAAGTCTGATGAGTGAAATCTTGAACAGCATGCGGCTTATCAAGATGTATTCCTGGGAAGACTCATTTGCCAAGAAGATAGCTGGTATGTTTTAGCTTTCTGTGTTGCATGTGATCCCATATATGATTTGCCATTAGATAAATCATCTGGTTAGATATGTGGGTATTTTAACATTTGCATTAATGTATAGTTTTGTGTACTGTGATTTCATATATATATATATTTATATATTTATATCAGAATTCTGTAAACATAAGTCTCCATTTCTTTGCGCCAACTTACCATTTAGATTTTCAGGATTTTCATTTCCCTATAGTACAACTCTCATGTTCTTCAACCTTTCATCCTACTTACAACTATTGACTATTGTATAAGATCGCATAAGGGAATTCTGACCAGGTGATCCTATTCTCAGGAATAAGGAAAGAAGAGTTGAAGAAACATCGCATTGGAGCACTCCTACAGGCCGTGAGCTCAACTGTGACGCCAAGTATCAGTATCCTGGCAACCATTGTGACCTTCCTGGCGTACACACTTTCAGGTAATGTAAGGATGTAGTGTTATGTAAAATAGGAGATGTAAGGATGTAGCATTATGGAAAATCAAACAGTGTATGCATTTTGGATAATTTTTTATATTATTGTATAGTAGGATGAGTATCCAAATGAGTAGTCTTGTCGTCATTAAGAAAATATGATGTTTTATGATTTTGCTGAGAGGCATTCAATATGTTTTGATTTATGTACATTCTGTTGCTATATACTGTGTAACACTTTTTATAATATATATATATATTAAAGTGATGCCTTTATAAGTAAGAAAACTTTTTTAAGCAGAATTACGAAAAGTTGATAATCTTTTTTTACAGGCAATTCTCTCAAATCTGCTGAAGCCTTCACAATATTCTCGGTCTTCAATGCCATGCAGTTTACAGTTGGTGTTCTTCCATTCACCATTCGATCAATTGCAGAAGCAAAGATTTCCTTAAGTAGGATCCAGGTAAGAGAATCTGTTGTGTTAGACATATTGATAGTGCTTAAAAGGATTACATAGAGAGGGAAGATTTAAAGGAGATATGTTTCAGAATCAAAATCTTTGTAATAGGTTATTATGAAGTGAGTTTAGCATAATGAATTTCCTACACAGATTGTACATTATTTAAATTTGTGTTTTTGAGATACTGACGTTTATTGACACTTGATTATTCTGTGATTAACCTTTTGTAGATAACTTTTTTACAGTGATTTATTTACCTTTTTAAAATTATATTTTTATAGAATAAAATTTAGTGTACAAACTGACTTTAAAAAAAACAGTATTTTATCTAAGTAAAGAAAAGCTAACCACTATTTTGTTGCAGAAATTACTAGAGCTGCCAGAGCACAAAAAACGTACAGGAGGCTTAGTCAACAACAACCTTGCACTGCAAATCAAAAATGCAACATTTGCTTGGGAAATCCATAACATAGATTTCAAAAACAAGTCAGGTCCACCTGGTAGTGCAAAGGGAAAGAACAAGTCAGGTAAGTTTTTAAACCAAATACTGCTGAATAATGAAGTTCTGATGGTTTTCATACATGTATTTGCTTCATGAGATGCAAAATATTGAATTAAGAAATATCATGTTGATTTGGTTTAGAGTAAATGCTTTTTAACTTTTAAATTTAAGTTTCTAGATTAGCTACACCTTAAAAAACACTCCTCTTTTAGATACAAAAACCAATGGTGAAGTTAAAGGAGAAAAAAATCAAACAAATGGCCATGTTACAAGCGGACAGGCAAATGGCATAAAGAATCCAGTCACCGATGGCAAGTCCGAGCCAGTGAAGTGCATTGAAACACTCTTCAACGTCAATGTCTCTGTTGCCCGTGGGAAATTGATTGGTGTCTGTGGAAGCATTGGATCTGGGAAAAGCTCTTTGATTTCTGCTATTTGTGGAGATGTATGTTTTTCGTGTTGTTCTTAATGTGGAATTAAGGAATGTGATAAATGTGGGATTCATTTGTAACATGATTTTGCTGTTGATTATAAAGATCTTCATTGGAATCTGAAGTGATTTCCTTCCTTGAAACATGTAATCACCGATAGACAAGCTGCTATAACATTATTCAAAGTAATACCTGTGACACACATTATTTTGTGATTTTCTTTTATCAGATGAAACCCCAGAGTGGAGAAGTTCAGGTGAATGGTAGGTTGGCCCTTGTGACACAACAAGCATGGATCTATAATGACACTTTTAGGGAGAACGTTATAGTAGGACAGAAGTTTGATGAAGAACTGTACCGGAAAGTCCTGCGTGTGTGTGCCCTGGAATCAGACATCCATTTACTTGCTGAGGGAGAAATGACGGAGATTGGAGAAAGGGGCATCAATCTGAGGTAAGCCTTAGGTTCTTTCAAAAAGATTTTAGGGATCCCTAGAACAGGTGAGTTAAAGTAATTATTGAAAGATATTGCAAAATACTGTTTCCTTTCATGTGCTTCTTAATTTGGGTTCCCTTAAACTGCTGCAAATAGCCATTGGATGTTTAGCTTATGATTACTTATACTTTTACAAAAAGAACAGGAGAGTATGCTACCCTACCAATTTGTCATTACATTGAAGTAGTTTTTCCTGAAAGTCTTCTGTAAGTGTCTCTACCTCAAGATATTTACAATTGATGTAAATATAGTAGATTAATTAATTATTAATTTTCTTTTCTCTTTGTTATCAAGTGGGGGTCAAAAACAGAGAGTGAACTTAGGCCGTGCAGTCTACAGTGACAGGGACATCTATCTACTTGATGATCCTCTCAGTGCAGTTGATTCCAAAGTTGCAAAGCACATTTTCAACCAGTGCATCCTAGGTGCTCTTAGCAACAAAACAGTCATTCTTGTTACCCATGCAACTCATGTAAGTTTGCTCGCAAAAGAATGAAACCATTATATGAATTAGTAATGCAATATTCGAATATAGTAAAAAATTTAATATCTCAAATCCTTATTACACAAATATTTGATGTTTATTTGAATTTTACTTTCTTTCACTGCAGTTTCTGGAAAAATGTGATGAAATAATCTTGATGCAAAATGGAAAGATCGCTGAGCGGGGATCACACGCTGAACTTGTGGCTCGTAAAGGAGAATACTTTGACATGATTGGCTTTGATTCTACCCGAGATAAGAGTGAAAATGAAGAAGACTCTGGCGAAAAGAAGGATGAATCTGTAAATGGTATGTTCTGTTCAAGAGGAAACATAGGGCTGGTATTTTCAGTTGCAGTTTAGATAAACAGATAAAGAAAAATATTGGATAAATGTAAGATTGTGAAAATTGCAGTCAGCATGTATGCTGAAGATAGAGATTGATTTGTTTTTCATATAATATATTGTGTTGATATTGTTATATTTTTGTTAGATGACATTTTGTGTCCTCAAATGCTACAAATTTTGTTAGTATGTGATAACATCCATATTGCAAATAAGTTTTATATTGTAGAAATTACTCTACATAACAGTGGTAATTTCTTTGTTATATGTCCATTGTATTTTGTAAGTGTTGTGTTTGTAAGGCTTTCTTAATGCATGTTTCCTAAAAGTAGTCAAGATTGCACAGTAATAATGTCTATGTCTATTTTTTATGTGAAACTATTTAATATTTTTGTCACAGTATCCTTATCTTTGCTTTTATACTAGTGCATGGCTTCTCAGCATGAAGAAATAATAAGTTGAATTGATTTCTCCGTTACAAAGCTGATTTGATTAGAAAACAGTACTTAGTTATATCTGTCAGCCTAGAGTTTATAGACTAACCATCACATATGGCCAGTTTTAGCAGAGGAGTTGCACTTCAGTATTATTAATGATATTTCTTTTAGTTTCTGTGATGTTCTTTAACTATTTTCACTCTGAAATATCATATGGAAACAAACACACAAATACCTTGGTGTAAATATTATCATATATTGCTTAGTAAGGGGATATAAAGGAAATGAAGAATTTCCAAGTTTAAAAAAGACAAGGATATAACATATAAAGACATATATAATTGAAAGACGGAAAGGAAGAAAGGACTTTGGGAATTTGAACGTGAGTTGGTTTCTTCATGGAAGGAAAAGAAATCCAACGTCTCGACTTTAATTAACACATATGAATTATTACTCTTTTCTCCTAGATGGAATACCAGCAGTCAAACTCAGAAGTAAGTGAGATAGAATTTCAGTAGCGCCTGTTACAGGACTGTTATATACTAGGAAGAGCCAACTTCATCTTAATGTTTTCTTATATTACAGTAAAGCTTGATAGTGGCAATGCTGTTTCAGCCTGTAGGTTGTGCTAGATTGCTTTACATTGTATAAGAAAGAAAGAAATATGCTGTGTTTGAGTTGTAAGAGTTTGGCAGAATATCTTGGTCTTGTCCTTGATGTAAATTTGCAGAAGAGATCAGGTATTAGTCAGATGCCGTAGCTGAATACACAGTACATGCTAATGCCATAGTTATGTGTGTAAAGTCATATGAGATCTCTCATATCATTTTGCCATCATGTTTTGTTTATATATTCATTTAATGTTGCATATTTGCTTGAATTTGGCTTGTAGAAAAAACATATCAGGTGCTCCAGATTTTGTTTTATTTTCTACTAACTTGCAAAACTGTTATGCAGTTATGAGCAAGTAGGTGTGAAGATGCTTCCCATTATTCTCTGAGTAACTTACACAGAAAATTATTATTTTTGTTGACTGTATTGTTATTTTCCATCTCACATTCAGTGTAGTGTAATATAGATGAATGAAACACATTTGGAACATACCTAATTATTCAGGAAGCTTGCTTTTGCATTTTTTAAAAAGTGATTTTGGTGTAATTGCTAGAAAAAAAATGCATTACTCATCTCAATGTGCTTATGCTTACTATTTTTTTTTTTTTTTAATGTATGTGATATCTCATCTTTATGTATAATATTACAACTACTTGCTTTTACTAATGTCTTCAAGGGTTATCCAAGGTTTGAAGAGATAAAGCAAGAAAAAAAAAGAAATAAAAGCTCAGTACTACCAGATGTTTAATGTGTGTAAAACAACTGGATATGTATTAAAGATTTTCTTTCTCTTAGATGTGAAAAAAGAAGAAAACGAAGATAAAGAAGGCCGAGGAAAGTTAACAACGGAGGAAACTAGAGCAACTGGTAGTGTGAGCGGCAAGGTCTATTTAACATTCATTAAGGTATAATGAAAGTTCTGACTGGTGTTTTTTGAAACAATATGGGAAGTGAAAAAAATATGTGGAAATAATGTAGTAAATTATGTATTTTCATGTTTCATATTCTAAAATTTTCTGAAGCAGTATTAGTTACATTATATAAACATATCTCATGATTATTTACCTCCAAAGAGTAATGTAACTTTTTTTGCTCTCAGGAATCTGGAGGTTGGTGCATTGCCAGCGTTATCTTCCTTGCAATTATCATTTTCACACTCACACGAATGTTTAATGCTGTATGGCTACAGCAGTGGTTGGATGAGGTTAGTGTAGACCAGTTTGTTTTTCATTTTTATTTTTGATGATGATTTTGATATATGTGATGTATGTTCTACCTGTTTTTGTTTTGTTTAGTCTTGTAGTAATTTGGGTGAGAAATAAAATAAAAGTAGGAAAGGTATGATGAGAATGTATATATTCACAGTGCAGGATATATTTGACTGATTTTGATTATACCTTTCTCTGAAATTTCTGACAAATATATTATCAAAACTGTCACATACATCTCTTGCGCTGTTAAGGTATTCATTCTCATTCATACCTTTTGTACTCGTGTTATTGTTGTTTAGGGAAAAACATCAGAAACATATTAGACACTAGAATTACTCTTTGAGTTTCATGAATTACTAAAGGATTATTTTGCTTTCAGGGCGATGGCCAGGCGGAAGAGAGGATTAAGAATGTGACGGAGTATAATATTACGCTCTCAGACGATGAAATCAAAGGAGATATTTCGCAGAATCCCATGTTGTGGATGTACCAGCTTGTGTACGGCTTGAGCTTCATTCTGCTCCTTTTCACAGGCGTCATCAAGGGCATTGGGGTGACATTCAGGTAGGGAGGCTCTCGGCATTCGTTTGGAAGACATTTGCATAGCACGTATTTGTTGAAGTATTTGTTGAAATGCATATATTTGTGTATGATTTTAAGAGATGAAAAGGACAAATTTTTGATGGATGAATACTTTTGCAGAGTACTGGCCGGTGCCTCAAAGTTGCACAATAAGATGTTTCAGAGCATTCTCCGAGCCCCCATGAGTTTCTTTGACACGACTCCGTCTGGACGTATTTTGAATCGGTTTCTCCCGAGACTTGGATGAGCGTATGATACTTTATTTTCTCTATGACTTTCATATACATCATTTACATACTTTGGATATACACGTGTCTAATTCTTTTCATTCATTGTTGCTTACTAATACACTTGTGTGATATATGAACAGAAAATATACTTGGGCTAAAAGCTGGATTATTATAGTTTTTAAGATTACCAGTCTTACTATATTGCAGGTATAGTAATACTGCTTGGAAAATAATTCATGATATTCCTTGGGAAAGTGAACTGAAGGTATATTCAGCATTGTTTTTTTCATAATATTGTTTTGCAATGGAAATTAAAATCTCGATAAAAATTTTCTTTGACAGTGGATGTGCGAGTGCCGTTCTTCCTAGAGTTCCTGCTTCAGGGTCTCTTGTTTGTGTTTGGCCAGGTCATCCTTGTGTGCTTCATCTACGTTTGGTTTGTCCTCCCACTCGTTGTCATTGTCAGTAAGTGAAAATTTATCTCTTCTGTTTTTGGGAAAAAACTTTTCAAATGCTGTTTTGATTTTCATTCTTGAGGAGCTGTTATAAATAGTATTTTGATGATGATTATTAATTGAAACTTTATTCTTTACAGTTTTGTTTATTGTGGTTGATGTGTTCTTGAATGCTGGTGTGAGAGAACTGAAAACGTCTAGATAACACCCTAAAATCGCCTATCACTCAGCATATTGGTTCATCTATCTCCGGACTTTCTGTCATTCGTGCCTTTGACAAAGAGAGATTATTCATTAACAGGTTTGCTAAACTGAATTCTTTGCTATCTATTCTTTATCAGTATTCATTCATTTTTAATTTGATATAAATTGCAAAGATTTTTAGCCAAACTCTCAGTGCTAAGATGGTGTCTTTTTGTCCTCACTTGCAGAATGTACAAACTTTTGGACAAACATTCCTCTTCACTTTTGGTCTTCCGCTTGTCAAATCGGTGGTTCACGTACCGCATGGACTTCATGGCTATTTGTGTCACAGTGGCTGTCACTGTGATTTGTGTGTTTACAAAGGGCCTTGTAAGCACTGCTTTTGCTGGTCTTGCTCTGTCAACAGTGAATGGAGTAAGTATTTTTCTTAAAAGAGTTCATTTGAATGTGAAACTTTTTTGATATCAATAACTAACATCAATAGAATTTGTTCTTATTCATACATACAAGTAATTTGATAAGGTTTTATGTTTCAGATATTTTCACTCACCTGTTGATTTTCAATAAAGAGCATAGCTGCAGGTAGTTTTAACCTTATCATTTGTCTTATTTCAGGTGTGTGTTTTTATTCCCTTCTTGATGAGGATGAAGTCAGAATTCCAGTCTCGTGTTACATCAGTGGAGAGAATTGTTGAATATGCCTATGTAAGTCGAGAATCAGTATTTAAACCTTTCTAGAATATCAATGTAGTAATGCTTCTTATACAAAATACTTCTTAGACAACTTTTAAATTTCAAACCAAAAAGTTTAGCTCCTAAGTTTTTCTGTTCCACTATACTTCAGGAATTGCCGAGTGAAGCACCTCGGGAAATTCCCTCCTCAGAACCGACTGAAGGATGGCCCTTGTCAGGCACTTTGGAATTAAAGGATGTAAAGCTGCGTTACCGACCTGACCTGCCTCTGGTTCTTCATGGCATCAGTGCCTCAATAAAGGATGGGGAAAAGATTGGCATTGTGGGGCGCACAGGAGCAGGTTTGTGTTTTTGCTGATTTTCAAGATGATTCATAATAAAGGAACTCATGTCTTTTGTTAAAGCAGGATAAGGTTGCTGTAGCTATGAGTATTGCAGAGGATTATTTGGCTTTTTGAATGGAAATGAATATATTGTATGTTTTGATACACGGATTACAGTATCCCTTTTTAATGACCGGTGACTTTAGTTTTTTATCCTATGGACTATTTTGTTGATTTCATTTATGAAGCCCTAGCTATAACTTATATTGGTATTCAGTTTATTATAATTTTTAGTAACTATTGTTCACAAATTTTGTAATATGTATTGCTTAATTTTCACATTGGTGAATAATTGTTAGCTATTTGAAAAGCATTATTTGATTGTGAAGGTCAAGGGTCCTTCAGTAGATTATGTTAAGGAATCCAATATAACATGCTAATAAAAGGCTTTGTTTTCCAGGCAAATCCTCACTGATTTCAACATTACTACGTATATCAGAGTTGGATTCTGGCAGTGTTATCATTGATGGAGTAGACATTAGCAAGATTGGTCTACATACACTTCGTTCTCATGTCTCTGTTATTCCACAAGACCCAGTTCTTTTCCAGGGCTCTATTAGGTTAGTGTTTAAGCTTAGTGCATGTTGGTATAAGGTATACAGTGACTGGTATTTTTCATATCTAATTGAATATGACATTTTATAGGATTTATAACCAGGTCAACATCAAAAGAAAAGTATGTTATAGTGAATGAATGTTCTCAGTTTTTAATCTTTTATATCCAGTGAGACTGCTTAGAAATAGAAAAGGTTAAGAATGTTTAAGAGGAAGGAAATTTCCAATTTACAGGTACAATTTGGATCCCTTTGAAGAGCATTCTGATGATGCAGTTTGGCAAGCACTAGAACGCTCTCACCTCAAGGACGTTGTCACGAAACAGGAACATAGTTTACACTCCAAAGTAGAAGCAGCTGGAGAGAATTTCTCAGTTGGAGAAAGGCAACTTATTTGCCTTACAAGAGCTTTACTTAGAAATAGTAAGGTAAGAACTGGGGCTTTAATTTTTTGTGTAATGCTTAGCAAGATATATGTCTGAAAATTATTTTGGGTTTTACTTTTATTGTTTACAATATCTCACAGAAAGTGTTTAAGACATGTATTGTTTATTTGCTTCAAAGATCTGCATGCAGTGTTTGTAATGATATTTACAACACCTAAAAGCTTACTGCTATATTTATATAAAATATAAAGTCAGCAAGTTAACAGAACAATTATGGACTTTTCAGATTCTTTTGCTAGACGAAGCAACAGCATCAGTTGACATTGAGACTGATCATTTAATCCAGACTACCATAAAAGAGGCATTTGTCAACAGCACTGTCCTCACCATTGCTCACAGACTCAACACTGTGGCCAATTATGATAGAATAATGGTGCTAGATGCAGGAAGGGTAAGTTTTGCTCTTATGTTCAAGGAGAAAGGAAAAGTGAGAGAGAGAGCTAGAAAGAGATGGAGAGGAAGGGGCAGAGTGAGCAAGTGAGGTGGAGAATGAAAGAGTGAAAGTGAGAGTGAGAAGAAGGGGGAGGAGAGGGGAAGTGGGGAAAGGGGAAGGGAATGGGAATGGGAGTGGGAGAATGAGAGGGAGAGGGAGACAGATGGAATGGGAATAGGAATGGGATTGGGAGAGAAAGGGAGAGGGAGAGGAAGAGGAAGAGGAAGAGGAAGAGGAAGAGGGAGAGGGAGAGGAAGAGGGAGAAGGAGAAGGAGAAAGAGAAGGAAAAGGAGAAGGAGAAAGAGAAAGAGCAGGAGAGGGGAGGTTATAGGTAGAGGTAGGGATAAAGGTGGAGGTAGAGGTAGAGGTAGAAGTAGAGGTAGAGGTAGAGGTAGTGGTAAAGGTAGATTTAGGGATAGATGGGAACTTAAAGAGAGAAGGGATGGGGAATCCAAGGGGCAACAGGAGTGAAAGTGATAGAAAATTTAAGAACAAGGTGAGAAAGAATAGCAATGAAAATGGGAGGAAGAAGAGTATGGACAATGAGAAAGAGCATAGGAAATGCATAGGTTTTAAGATTTACAAATTAATAGAATGACAAAAAAGGTACATTAAATGTGATAATTTTATTTCCCTGTCTAGTAAAATTCTATTTATCTTTCAGCTGAGTGAATTTGACAGTCCGGAAAATCTTATGAGAACGGAAGGATCCATATTCAGAGAAATGATGCAAGCCATGGGAGTAAACACAGTGGAACAGATGAAGGCACTTACTTAGTGTAATATTTTAGCAGATGATTATTGTGTAAATGTCAAATGTTTGGATGCATTTAATAATGGTAATAACTACATAAAGATTTTTGAATAATATATTTTGATATTAGTATTCCAGTGAAGTGTATGCTTTATCATGTTACAATTGTCAGTAAAATAAGAAGTGAAAAAAAGTTGTGTTGAGGATTAAGCTTTAAGGATATTCACTCATCTGCAAAAGTGACTGAGTAATCAAGAAGGAGGTTAACTCTGGAATATATTTTATTGTGCTATGTGTTCTCAAAGATGTGTCAGCATTTTACTGTCTCAGGAATGAAACACTGAAATACCCAAATGATGATAGAGCATTTTGTTTAGTAGAGTCAGAATGTAATTTTACTTTGAGGTTGTTATTTTCAATGCAAGGAAGCAGCGCATAAAAGTATGAAAATTAGTCTACGTTCCTTAAAGTGATTACTTTTTTTTCACATAAGTTAAGATATTTTGTTTGAATTGTAATTTAATGTGCCAAGTTTATTTTTAACATTTATTCAATCAGTTTGGGTTAAAAAGACCTCTGAGAGAACCCACACATTTAGATAAATATCAGTATGTACAAATCACACAACAGTAGTTCTGGATGTAAGTCACTTTAGAAGATCTGTTGTTCTAGCTAATCTTTCGTGGAATGTAACATTGAAATGCCTCCAGATTTCATTAAGAATCAGCAGGTGCCTTTAACATTCACTCATTTACACTGCCTGTCCAGGACTCACACTCCTCTCATAATGCTATCATTCTGTCATGCATGAAATCCTAAAATTCAGGGATTATCTCAACTACCTGTTCCTAGTTATCATGATTAGTGTATTGGACAAATGTGGTGTCAACAAATTTATCTGGATTACTTCCCTTTATGTGAAATTTCATTAAACCTTGTCTCTGTAAGTTACCTCTAAGTGACCAAATATTGTTTCTTTTTTTTGCAGTTATGAAGGTCATATTTATAACTGCATTATTTGTATTGTGTGTAAAGGATACACTACTGAGCAAGAAGCATTTTTATTATCATTATTAAATAATAATTTGTGTATATATGCTGCTGTTCAAGAGATGTATATAGTTGATGCTGAATATTGTTTCTCTTATTTTCCTCTGTATTGTCAATGTAATTTTTATATAACATGAATTATTCAGGCTGTACCTTCATTCAATTGAAATAGGAATGGAGAATCAATGTAGTCCTTATTTGTTTATTGCAATTTGTTTCATATATTTTATTCATGACAAAATAATTGGCTACAGGACCAGGTACCGTTTTGTGTTGATGATACCATCAATTAAAGCCTTACATGTGAAGCAAAAGAAATTCAGGAAAAATTACAAATTGACCTGCATTATTTGTTGATTTCAAATAGTAAAAGTGTCTTTTTCACGCTATTTTTTATTTCCCTTTCCTTATTTAGCACGTCTCTTTAACTTCCCACTGGGGCTTTAAAAGGCAAAATTTTATTATGACATGATTAAGATGCAAAGTGGTATTTTCCTTTAATTAATTGTTCTTCCTCTTAACATTTACAAAACTAAGAAATAAGAAATATAAAACTTAAGGGTAATGATAGAACTTGGTGAATTTATGGATTAGATAGAATATACTTTGGTGCTTCATAAAAGTTGAAATATGAAATACGTCAATTCCAGTCTGAAGTCTACAAAAATATACTAACAAAGAATAAAACAAGTGATATATGGTAAATGCAGGAGCATATGACATATAAGATTATGATATTATTTAAAAGCATACAAACATACATACAAACATTTTATTCCCAAGTAATAAGGAATGAAAATAATGACCTTGAAGGCAAAATAAATAAATAAAACAAAATCTGACATTTATAAAAAGCATTCCCATTCTTGGAACATCT
>NC_061846.1:16610309-16617809 GCF_019202785.1 Penaeus chinensis | reverse complement strand
GTATATAGGTACACATATAAACATACACACAAAAATACATTTACATACATACATGCATACGTACACACACACACACACACACACATATGTGTATATGTACATATAGATATACAGTATATGTATGAGTGTGTGTTTGTGTGTATGTGTGTAGTGATTGCGTGTTCTCCTTTGGTCCTTTTTTCCTTATCCCAGCATGTACTTGCATGACGATCCCTCGCCCGCTATCAGAACTGCTTCTATTTACTCGTCTTTCAAGTGGCCTTGATTTATGACGTCACTTTCTCGTCTTTCCACATTGTTTAAGGAGATTTGTCCCAAACAAATCGTGATTCCTGTGAAATCTCGAGTACCTTTATTATTCCATCCCAATTTTCCTTTTTTCATGTATGTTATATATTTTAGTTTCTATGTTATATATATATATATATATATATATATATATATATATATATATATATATATATATATATATAAGAATAATGCGTTCACCTTTAGGCAGTGGCAAGGTCTAGATCGTTAAGCAGGACTCAAAGGGTTAATATAACCAGTGACTATATGCCAGTTACGCTAGAAAAATAGTTGACATAAGCAAACTTATAATTTATGTAAACAGGTTTCGATCTGAACACCAAAAGATAGCACAAATTAGTTAAAAGATTTTTTTAGTTACATTCTTAAATTTCATATAAATCTTCAAATCTAATTTTCTCTTCCACATTCCATAAGTTAACGAGTCAAGTGAAGCTCTTCGTACTGTGCAAGGTCACCGTCGTATCAGGCTATCAGTGGCAACTTTCTGCCCCGAGACGCCGCGCAAAGTACTCGGGAGACAGACCTTTCAATCTCTTAGTCGCCTCGTCACTTCCTCCACGGCGCTTGCACCTCCACCTCCTCCTCCTCCTCCTCATCCACCTCCTCCTCCTCCTCCTCCTCCTCCTCCTCTCCACCTCCACCTACTACCTCCATTCACTGGGGAAATAATGGACACTTCTCCGGAAATTGAGATCAACCCTTCACTGGGGAAAGAGGAAGAAATAGATGTAAGTTTGAACATATGATAATTCCTTGAAACACTATTTGTTTGCTGATGTAGGTATGCAATGTGCCCTGTGCAAATGAAAGCTGCAATGGCCAATATCATTATCAGAAAGATGGGGTGCACAGGGAGGCTAAGGGCGACGGAGGCACAGCCATATCGACGATGAAGAAGCTTTGGGCTGCCACCACCTACGAGCCGCTGTTGCTACTGCATGCCATTGTCCACTTTGGCACTATTGTAAGTCAGTTTTTCTGTTTCATTTTTTTTGCATCACAAGCCACCTTCACTAACTTGATTTTTATTGCTATAGTATTATATACTTATATATACTTTACGTTCACAATTTGCAGGCCATGACAGAGTCCCTTATAGCAGAAAAGAGCTGTCTGGTGACCCTCAGCAAACCAGAAGATATCTGCAAAGAACTTTATAATCATCCAGATGACGAAATTGAGGTAAAAAGTACAATGCCCCAATCTAAGGTTTGTCAAAACATAACCATTACCATGTTATCCTGGCTTCAGCTTAACTCCAAGCTAAATACTGCAATGGTCTTCATTCGGCAGGTACAACAAGTTGCGTCGAGATATCAGGGTTCTGCTACACTGGCAGAGAACCTGGTCGCAATGTTTCTGCTTCTCTACATCGGCCCCTTCTCTGACAGGTAAGGCTACTTTTAAGAGAACAACACGATTTCTATACAAAGTGATACACATTTGATAATGTTAATGGTCTAGACCAGGGGTACTCAACTGGCGGACCGCGGTTCGGATCCGGACCTTCTGAGTGTTGCAGTTGGACCTCAGACCCCAGGAAGAGAAAATTCTAGTTAAATAGCATGAAGGTCCTGGTTACTGTAGTGTTGATTTTTTTTTCATATCTAAGTTCTTAATTTCATTTTCAAAAAGTCTTGAGAGGTTTCTAAAAGTTTTGAGATTTTTTTTTTTGAGGGGTCATAGTTTTTGCCCAGGAGAGAGCAGTGGAGTGTTCACTGAGGATAACTTTTATCTATATCACGATGCAAGTAAGAAAGAATCTTGCCAGGACTTGTTGGGTGTGACTGATAAGGAAGAACACGGGGAGAGGAATTTGTAATTTTTTTTTTTTTTTTCTAAGAGGGAAAGTTATGAGTGAGTGAGTGATTTGAAGGAAGGCACCACAACAGTCAATGTCTTTTTTTCAGGGAAGTTATGAATGAGTGAGTGAGTGAGTGAGTGATTTGAAGGAAGGCGCCACAACAGCCAGTCTTTTTTTTCGAGGAAAATTATGAATGAGTGAGTGAGTGAGTGATTTGAAGGAAGGCGCCGCAACAGCCAATGTCTTTTTTTTCGAGGAAAATTATGAATGAGTGAGTGAGTGAGTGATTTGAAGGAAGGCGCCACAACAGCCAATGTCTTTTTTTCAAGGAAAGTTATGAATGAGTGAGTGAGTGATTTAAAGGAAGGGGCCACAACAGCCAGGGTCTTTTTTTCAGGGAAAATTATGAGATTGTTTTCTTTTTTATATTTCATGTAATAAAAATGTCCGGACCTATGCGTACATTGGAGCTTGTCTAACTGGACCTTTGCTTATAATAGTTGAGTAGCCCTGGTCTAGACTGATGAATTTCCTAGGTAAAATTTAGATGCACGACAATGAAGTTTAAGGAAATGCAGTGATATACAACGAACACAAAAACTAAGCAAAACACATACTGAAACGTTTGAACCGAGATCCTATCTGGAAAACTGTAAACTTATACATAGCAATTCCTATTATGTTCTCTCTCTCAAGGTACGGTCGGAAGCCCTTCCTTTACCTGAGTCTGGTGACGAAAACGTTGAACATTCTTATCCTGTTCTTCGCCTCCGTGTTCATTTACTCTCCTACCGAACTCACTGTCGTACGTAGTGTTAGATCTCCTGGAACAGTGGATGTCATGAATACTTGCCCCTTGTGAACATGATTTGCATATAGATGATCCGGTAAACAAGTTTCTAAAATAACTTTCAATACTAATATTCATTCAATGACTGCATTTTGATAACATATATATATATATATATATATATATATATATATATATGTATATGTGTGTGTGTGTGTGTGTGTCTATACATGCATTCATTCAAATTCATATATGATTGATCTTTTGCTATAATCTTATGAACAGCCTATACACATGCACATTTCAGCTTGATGACCAATACTGGTAATGGAACGGGGTAAGTGGCACTTTCTTGTTGCTAGAAAGGAACCGTGCTCAAAATGAGCATATATATATATAT
Organism: Penaeus chinensis; assembly: GCF_019202785.1. Lineage (NCBI taxonomy): Eukaryota > Metazoa > Arthropoda > Malacostraca > Decapoda > Penaeidae > Penaeus > Penaeus chinensis. The sequence continues at coordinate 16,614,503 of NC_061846.1, read as the reverse complement.
ATATATATATATATATATATATATATATGTATGCATAAATATATATGTATATATGGGAAAGCAAATGTTGGGGCTCAGGATGGGAGTGAAAGTTATTCGTCCTGCCTGCGCCAACCCATTATGAGGTTTGTGGGGCAAAGCCCAAGAGAACCCCTCAGGTGGACATTGGGTCCCACAGTCTGCTGCCTGCAGCGACTGGCCGAGGCATAACCTCAGGCAAGCTGTCTGGGTAGCTGCTTGGAACATCCAGTCCTTGCGCCAGGATGAACCTCTTGAAGGTGAGAAGACCTGGCAGCAGCAAGATCAATATGGGTGGGTACGCCTACTACAGGTCGGGCCGGGGCAATGGACATCATCTCCAGGTAGTAGCCATAGCCATCTCTAGGCGACTTCAGCCGTCGGTAGTTGGGGTAACACTGGTTGATAAGCATTTTATGGCAATGAAATTGAATCATGCTTTTTGCTTCATGTCTCTTATTGCTGTGTATGCTCCTACCGATGTTTGCAAACTCGATGTGAAAGAAGCATTTTATGCAAATCTCACATCTGTGGCAGACAGTTGTCCCTGGCTAGACATTTGCATTGTAGTGGGCAACTTCAATGCAGTATCTGGCTATGATCGAGCTGGCTATGAGATGTCTGTCGGTCCCCATGGCTCGGGAGTTGATCCCAACAGCGAGAACACCTTCCCGAGACTGAGGTTTTCTGGCTCCTGGTAACAGTGCTTCAACCCACATTACTGGACATAGTATTGGGATTCGGGTCCTGTGACCAAAGTCAGTGCCGAGTTCTGTGGCACTGACCGTAGGCTGGTTGTAGCTACCTTATGGGTCCACTTCAAAACTCGTCCTACCAGTGACCATTCTAGGGACTTTCACTTGAACAGATTGAGGGGGGAGGAGTGTGCCTGAGGGTTCGCCACGGCAGTCTCTGATCAATTCACAGAACTCGAAAACCTGACAGACCCAGTAGTTCTGTGGGAGTCCTTCAGCACGAAACACTTGAAGCAGTGCAGGAATTCACTGGTAAACTCCCGAGGTCAAGGCAGAGTTTTATCTCACTGGAGACACTGGAGGCCACAGAAGTGTGTTGCTCAGACGCTGCTGAGAAGGGAAAATGAAGAGTTCATCAGGAAACTTGCTGAGGAGGTTGAAGGCCATTTCTTGGTAAATGACTTTTGCCCTGCCTACCAAGCCCTGAGAAAACTAACCCTAAGACCTCCTCACAGATGACTGCAGTCCTCTTAGTGGATAGATAGATCATCTTAGATCATGCTGGGGTTTGTTAACGTTGGATTGAATATTTTGAGCAGGCGTACCAAGGAGACCCTCCAACAGTTACTTTGGATGCAAGTGGTATCACAATACCTGTGCTGGATCTACCCATCAGCAAGTAACGTCCTATCCTAACTGAGATTAATTTGGCTTTTTCTAAGCTAAAAGGAGGGAAAGCCACAGCCATATGTGATATCCCTGCTGAACTGCTAAAGGCTGGAGGTGTCGGAAATCCCCACACAGATTATTGGCCAAATAGCAAGCCTATATACTGGTACTGAAAAAACTGTAAAGTGTGTTGGGGGCCTGTCAAACTTCTTCCCAGTTAATTAAGGGGTGAGGCAAGGCTGTGTCCTTGCACCAACACTTGCATGCACTGGATAATGGGCAGAACTACTATCCAAAGTTAATGTGGAACAACACTGGGCAATATCAAGGTCACAGATCTTGACCTTACCGACGATGTTGCTATCCTGAGTCTCTGGAATCACTGGTGGTGGCTCTTGGTACATTTAGCAGTGATATGAAGCCTATATGGCCTTCTGGACCAAGACCAAGATTCAGGAATTTGGGGGCCTGTTAGAGGAACCTGTTCAGTCGATACACACTTGCGGTGAGGACGTTGAAGTCACAGAGAGCTTTCCATAGCTCGATAGTGTAGTCCATTTTTCTGGCCTGTCAGACCAAGAAGTCAGTAGACTGATTGGTCTGGTAGCAGGAGCCATGAACCCGATCAATAAGTGCATTTGGAGATGTCAGTACCTAATCAGAAGGACCAAGCTATGTCTTCATGGCCCTGATTCTGCCAATTTTGCTATATGGAAGCAAAACCTGGATGCTATCTAGTGCCTTGGAGTCTCGTCTTGATGTCTTTTGTAACAAGTCCCTATGCTGGATCTTGCGGTACAGTTGGCAGGCATGTGCCCAAATGACGGCTATTTCTGAGACTGGCATGCGACCTGTTACATGCATAATCTGGGACCGCCAACTCTGCTATATGGGCACCCAACTCCTTTCCCCTTGTTGTGGATGACCCTGCCCATCAGGTCTCTTTGCAAGACAATCATGGGTGGAGGTCATGACTTGGACAGCTCGAGGAATTAGAGATGGGCCGAGGGGCCTGCCTGGAGACTCACAATCATGGACCCCCGTGGTTGGAAGTGAAGGGTGGATGGCATTAGCCCCTTGTTGAGGAGGACACACACACACACACACACACACACACACACACACACACACACACACACATACACACATATATATATACATAAACACACACACATATATATATGTCTGTGTGTGTGTGTGTGATTAATTTATTCATCAACATATATGTGTGTATGTATATGTAAGCGGCTTTTCTTCAGGTGGCGCCGTTCCTCTACTCCCTCGGAGGGGCGATGGGCTCCTTCCAGATGCTCGTCTTCGCCTGCATCTCCGACGTCACCACGGAGGCCAACCGGACCTACAGGCTGGGAATCCTCAAGATCTTCATTGCTTTCGGGTCGCCTACTGGCAGGGTGGTCAGCGGCCAGGTGGGTGTAAAAGTCTTGTGGATTTAATTAGCTAAATGCTTACGGAAGTAATTACTACACTGGTTAGATACAGTGATTCTTTGGCCACTTAAATGGAATAATGCAATATTGATATATATGCACAACAATCCAACTGACAAGGATCCAAACCAGGTAGTGTAATGGTCCAGGTAACTGGTAATTTCTGAATCCCTGCTCCTGGAAATTATCTCCAGCACGGGTTGATAGTAACAGCTATAGAGCCAACATAATCCTCATATGACAATCCTTTTGAGTCTCTTGCATTTAAGTTGGTTTTACTTGGTGTTGCTTTAGTGGGTTCGAATCCCTGTGTAGGAGAGCACTTGCAAGGAAACAGCGGGATCAGTAATCACCACATTACCTGGCCAGATGTATGCGGCGGGTGGGTATGTAGCAGTGTACGGGCTGGCGCTGGGACTCCTGGCTATTTGCCTCCTCATGCTCGTCTTCACTGCGGAATCTGTGAAATTCAGTGATAATGGTGAGTGGTTCTTCTTTATGATCTTTGATTTCACTGCATTACATTGAATTATAGCAATCCTATTGTCGTTTCAATTTCCTTCATAGAATTTTAATGTTCTTTTTTATTGACTTTGTTCATTATTTTGCTGCCTTTGCATCACCATCATCACATTGATATGCATCCTTGTTTACCATATAGTCCTCTCCTTCCTCCGTTCTCTTTCGACCTTCCTTCTCGCTCACCAGTGTAATAGCTGGCGTATTACTGCAGAAGTGAATGTAGCAGTGAGGACTTTGCAAATTCAGTGGCAGTGTCTATGACGGCGAATGGTTCAGAAGAAGGCCTGGGTGTCTCGGGACATTCCCAGCGGTTCTAGAGGGGATATAGCAAGGAACTGAGTCTTCTCGATTATATGTTTTATTATGGCAGCAGCGACTGAGCTACTTACGGAGACGGGCTGGCAGAAGTGTCCTTAGAGCTCGGTTAATCCCAAGGATTTGCTTGCAGAGGGGCAATCCAAGATGACAAGGATATATTAGACACAGAGACTAGGCAGGGAGAGTGTTGGGGAACATAACAGAGAGGTTTTGGATAGTTTTGGTAGGGATATCACTTGAGCACCGGTCGCAGACGGATTAACATAGACTTATGGAGATAAGACTGATAACACATGAGGTGTTAATATACAGGGAGTGTAGGATTGACATAGTTATGTTATATGACTTTCAAAGGCGGTCAAGACACAACCTGCATCATCTTCACCCTTCCTCATCTGGAATGTCTCCGATTCCCGTTCGTCCACCCTTCTTCAAGCAGCATTATCTGTCTTTTCCCTTCGTCCTTCCTTCTTCCACCAGGATTCTCTCTCTTTCTCCTTCGTCCTCAATCCTTCCACCAACAC
>NC_061846.1:16595309-16605309 GCF_019202785.1 Penaeus chinensis | reverse complement strand
CGCGCAGGATGAGCATAGTGCGCCGCGCATCTTTCCGCGCCGCGCTCACACCGCTCAGTGTATTTCCCATTTCCTAAGTGGGAAGCGGTGCAATAGAGCTTAAATCTGCACACAGTGTATTTCAGGAGCTTCGCCTATCTCTGTGGTATTTGCTTACTGTCCGATTCCCTCTTTGGTCAAATTAACTGACGCTGATCTCATTTCGCTGTTTATCCTCACAGGTAATTACTCAGGTGAAAAATCGAATTATTTCCTCTGTTTTCCTCTCCGATATGTGTCGTGGTAGAACTGCAGACTATCCTTCCAGCAATAATCTGTGACAAGAATATTTTAAAAAGTGTGTGCATAAAAATAGATATCTTTACGTAATGCCATCGTTCAATACTGCATGCAAGGAAATCTACTCACGCTTGCACCTTTCCTAAAAATCGAGATCGCATTAGTATCTCGGGGTTCCTTCTTGTTTCCGGCCGCTGAGCGCCGGGAGCGTGCGTGGCGCCGGCAGCGAGACGGACAGGGGCAGTACCTCGAGGTGTGGGCCTTCGTGAATTGACGAGTTTGTGTGTGTGTGTGTGTGCGTGTGCGTATGTGTGTGTGATATATATCATCTTTTATAAGATAATATATAAGTAGATGTTTACCGTTTTAGAAATATAGATACATATGCATACATATACATACGTACATACATACATCACACACACACACACACACACACACACACACACACACACACACACACACACACACACACACATTCTCTCCTGTTCTGACGATTAGGCAAAATTATAATATCCCCCCCTGAAACCCAATGTGGCTTGTGTTATGGAAAAAGTATAATGGACTCGATACTTTTTCAGCATCAAACCCCAAACATGCCATTACACTGCCTTATTTGGTTTCATTTGGGATATCCAATACGGTGTCATGAAATGGACTTTGACAAGTGACGTAAATGTGGTCCACTACTAAATTAACCAGTTTAACCAATGTGCTATGTATGATAGATCGGACTAGAGACCAGTCTAAAGAATTCCCAAAGACCATCGGAGCTCAACAAGGACGCATAGTGGCACCTGCACTCTTCATTCTCTACCTGGCAGCAATGCAAAAAGATGCATTTAATGGCGTGGCGTGTCAGCAAAGCAGTATCAGCAAAGACCCGGAAGGTGGTTCTGTATGTAGCTAAATGTACTCTTGTTGCTCACAGTGCAAAGGGTATGCAGAGACAAAGTGTTATTCTGTTAAGTCCTAAGATCAATAATAAAAAACAACAACATATCGTTGGCTCATATAGTATATGCGAAGGTGGGGTTTCCCGCTGCCTAAAGTTATGTACAAAGCTCCTAACTGTAGGCTAATTTTAGTCCCGGTTGCCAGTACTACATAACCAACTCCATAATGATATCGCTTACTTTAATGTTATTATTATAGTTATTATTACTGATATTAACACTACCTTAAAAAAACATTATTGCAACTTGCCAGCGAAGTTTGTCAGTACTAGTTGATCTTTCAACACATATAAATGTCTCAACACGCTGCTACCAGTAATCAAGTAAAAATTCCAAAATAAACAAACACATATCTAAAAGGAAATAAATAGTGGTACAATAACAAGGCAAACATCGCATTAAGTATATTCAGTCAGGTGTGGATGTCTCATGGTGAGTGCAGTCGGGCGCATTATATTAATGATTATCTGATAGTTCAAGATCCGTTACTTCTTAGTCACGAATGTTAGTACTTTTCCCTGAATATTAGTTCTGAAGAAGCCTAGCCTTTCCATTACAATACAAGTTCAGAATCCACAAGTTACCCCATGATAAGAAACACATTAAGAGGGACAAGGAATTGATGGTGGTAAATATTTTTTATTAGTCTTTTTGTTAAAACTGAAAAAAAGAAGAAACAAAGTCTTTATCTGTTGTACACTGCAACCCTTCCCTGAGGAATCGAGTTGCAAGAGACCGAATCAAAGGAAAAAATAATTACATGATTTTTTTTTTCTTTTTCGTGTTTTACATTACTCTAGTTATCAGCAACACAGCATTGCGAAGTATTTCAATTATCAGACAATAACTACACGAAAAACTAAATACAACTCAAGATGCAGATTGCTATTCTCTTTATTTTATGTGTGTTTGATTGCGAACGTAAGTAATTCCCCCTCCGGTGAACTTTTGTTTTTTTTAATGACAAAGTAATGGCTTGACGTTGTTTCTCATGACATTAAAGTAAGCTTGTACGTATATCTTCTCATTTAACTTAGACGTCTAGATAGAATATGTACTCCGAGGCGCAGTCTATGCAAACATTTTGAAAATGTCTCCGGCGTGGCGGTGAGGCGGCGATATCAGTTTGATTGCCTTCGCTCATGTCAGTCAGTGTTGTCACCGTGGCAGCGAAGGGAGGAGGGGCGTTCTCCTTAAATTATTACTGACACTTTCCCAAGGCCCAAGGTATATTCAGTGCGCTATACATGACGCAATTACCGTATACATACATACATACATACACACATACATACATACATACATACATACATACATACACACACACACACACACACACACACACACACACACACACACACACACACACACACACATATATATATATATAAATATATATAAATATATGTATATATATATGTTTCATGTTGTCGGGCTCTGTCCAAGCGGCATCGAAGTGTTTGTTTAAAATTGTAAAAAAATGTTTTTTCTCGGTCAACTTCGAGATTGTTTGCCTTCTATTTTACCACTTAAGCTAAGGTTTTCTAATGTGTCCGGATTGTATGTCCGAGGCATTTGAGTTGTCGCGCTCGGATCAATTCCAGAAGCTCGCGTCCCCGTCCGACTCTTCTGAGGATCTCATTGGACACTCGGTCGGTGCAAGAGGCGCGCAACATCCTCCGGTTGAACGACATTTCTGCAGCCTCTGCATTGCGCCTTGTTTCAGCCGTCATTGTCCAGGACTCGAAACCACATTGGAGAGTTTAGCGTGGTAGTGTATTACCATTTATTTTCTTTTGGTTAGTTTTGTAGTTTCTAGCTGGTTACTGATAGTTGCGTGTTAAGACATTTATGTGTGATCAATTAGTACCGACAGACTTCGCTGGTAAGTTGCGATAATGTCTTTTAAGGTAATATTAACATCAATGCTATTATCACTAATGGTAATTATAACAACAATGTTAAAGTAAACTATATAATTATAGAGTTGGTTATGAAGTACTGGCAACCTGGACTTAAATCAGCCTACAATTAGGAGCATTGTACAGAACATTATGCAGCGGGAGGCCCCACCTTCAACTAGAGCAACAAAAGTATTTAAATACATACAGAAACTTAGACCATGAGTGACACTGAGCAGGCCGGCAGCGTCGCGAGTGTGGACGTAGCTTCCTTCATCTACGTCTTTAAAGGCATCCTTGTGCATTGCTGCCAGGTAGAAAGAAGAGTGCAGGTGCCGCTATGTAGCTTTGTTGAACTCAGCTGGACTTTGGAAATTCTTTAGACTGGTTTATAGTTCCGAGTTATCATGCATAGCAGTTTTTAGAGTCTTGGTCAAACTGGTTAATTTACCACATTTACGTCACTTGTCAGAGTCCATCTCATGAACACCCCACTGGCTATCCGAAATGAAATCAGAGGAAGGCAATGTAATGACATGGTTTGAATTGTACATTACTTTACGGTTTGACACTGACCAAGCATCGAGTGCATTATACTTTTTTTCCACTACAGAAGCCACACTGGGTTTCAGGAGGAAAGATTGTAGCTTTACCTATTCGTCAGGAAACGAGCGAATATTTTCCTAATGACAGAGAACAGGGGTATCCTACGATAGCGTCCACATTCTCTGCAGGTAATTTTTTTTAAGGAGAAGCTGGCTGTAGCATTTTACAGTTTTACCTCTTCAATAAAAGGATGATCCTGTGAAGTTAGGTGGTGCGTTTGAAACCTCCGTATTTCTGCATTTCAGCTGGTAAGCTACCTTTTCAAGAAGCTTCCCTTCTTAAAAAGCTCCTTTCACTCTGGCTTCTCACCAAGAAATGTGACAATAGGCTTTTGGGCTATTCTGCCAAGAGCACCTACGACTACATGTCTAATAAGCCATTAAAAGTGGTCTGTGAATCTGTTCAGAATGTCTCTTGATTTTGCATCCTATTTGTATTTGTATATACATATATGTATATATATATATATTTATATATATATGTATATATGACATACATGTATATGTATATGTATATATAAATATATGTATGTGTGTATATATATATATATATATATATATTTTATATATATATATATATATATTCATATATGTATATATATGTATTCATATATGTATAAATATATATATATATATATATATATATATATATACATATATATATGCACACACATATATATGTGTGTGTGTGTGTGTGTGTGTGTGTGTGTGTGTTTTCTATACATATGTATATGATATGAGCACATATAGCATACATTCAAGAATATCTTATACATGTGCATTTTCTATATTTTACACGTTTGCGTTCGGAGGGACCACACCTCGAGGTACTGCCCCTGTCCGTCTCGCTGCCCGGCGCCACGCACGCACCCGGCGCTCAGCGGCCGGAAACAAGAAGAAACCCCGAGATGCTAATGCGATCTCGATTTTTAGGAAAGGTGCAAGCGTGAGTAGATTTCCTTGCATGCAGTATTGAACGGTGGCATTACGTAAAGATATCTATTTACTTTTTGAAATATTCTTGTCACAGATTATTGCTGGAAGGATAGTCCGCCGTTCTACTACGGCACATATCGGAGAGGAAAGCAGAGGAAATAATTCGATTTTCACCTGAATAATTACCTGTGAGGATAAACAGCGAAATGAGATCAGCGTCAGTTAATTTGACCAAAGAGGGAATCAGACAGTAAGCAAATACCGCAAAAATAGGCGAAGCTCCTGAAATACACTGTGCAGATTTAAGCTCTATTGCACCGCTTCCCACTTAGGAAATGGGAAATACGCTGAGCGGTGTGAGCGCGGCGCGGAATGATGCGCAGCGCACTATGCTCATCCTGCGCGCGGTACTTCGTTCATGGCGCGAGACTTTGTTGCAAGAGCATTCTGAAATGCGACTTCATGACGAAAAACAACAGTGGCAGAAAAGTCTTATAAACACTTAATTGGTTTATTCTTGAATAAGCCTTTATATACATTGGGGATTTTCCTGCTTTTTCTTCAGTACTAACACAAAATCGTAATAAAGTAATAAAGATCTAATCGCTTCCAGTGCAGTTCGTAAAGACAAAACTATGAATGTAAGTGAGGGAGGTTGAGCCTTTGTGTTGAATAAAGCAAAGGCAGAAAAATGCAGACTCTTATACGACGTTACACCTGAGGCCATGTACATTGAATGGCTAGTTTTTGTGCATGTGTATGCGTAAAAAAAAAAAAAAAAAAGTAATGATTAAGATATCTAATAAGATTATATATATATATATATATATATATATATATATATATATATATATATATATATGTATATATTTATATGTAAGTGTGTGTGCATTTGTATATGTGTGTATATATATGTATCTATCTACAAGCACAGTGCTGGCAGTGACACAACTAACGGGCCTCCTCTCAACACGAGCGCCTTCTCCTCCGCCCATTCCGTCGTACGAATTGCTTCGGGTGGAAGACTCTCGTGCATTGTACATCACACACACACACGTCACTCGGGACTACACGTAATTGGAATTTCAGGAATTAATTATGGAAATCAGAGAGCAAGCGATTTACATGTAATTGAATGAAAACGGGAGAGGGGGACTTGGATACACAGTGTTTGTGTGTTTGAGTGATAGATAGATAAATAGATAGATAGACAGATTGATAGATGGAGAGAGTGAGAGAGAAAGAGAAAGAGAAAGAGATAGAGAAAGAGAAAGAGAAAGAGAAAGAGAAAGAGAAAGAGAAAGAGAAATAGAAATAGAAATAGAAAGAGAAAGAGAAAGAGAAAGAGAAAGAGAAAGAGAAAGGGAAAGGGAAAGAGAAAGAGATAAAAGAAACATGTGCATATGCACATGTGCATATGTATTTATGTGCATGTGTGTATGTACGTGTCTATATACAAAACATGCTCGATTTCATATTAATTTCAACAGGAAACAAATTCAAAACCAATATCACTCATTTAATTCACAATTCAATAAAAACGCGCTTCGGTACAAAAGCCCTAAAAAAAAAAAAAAAAAAAAAAAAAAAATACATCACAGAAGGAAAAGTAATAAAGAAAAACTCCGAAGACACGCAGAGGGCGATGAAGGGAAACTTCCTGTGACGACCGACGCCGAAGTCCAAGACAACACCTGCTGTAGATTTTCGTGCCACGTGAAGTAGGAACAACAAGAGACAGGAAACGTGACTGACACATCAATTCTCTCATGATCATTAGTACGTTGGTTGTTATGTAGAAAATAATAATGATGTTTATAGAGAGAGTAAGGATACTTTTATAATCACGATTATGGTATTTATTATGGTAATTAGTTTGATAATAACATAATACCATCTGGCAGCCATAGCATCAGCAATGATAATTTATTATGGGAATGATAATGATGTTCATGGTGGCAATAATGATAATTAATGACAATTAATCACAATGATAATTAAAGTATCACAAATAATGGTGTTGATAATGAGAATGATGCTAATTACAACATTGGTGATAATAGTAATTAAGATAGTGGTCCGAATATTACCAGTATGATATCAGTTATGACAATGATGACCATAAAGATAATGACAACAGTGATAAATGATGAAATAAATGTAATGATAATGATTAATAATTATGGAATACATGATAACATATATACAATGATGTTTATAATAGTAATGACAATAATAATGATGATAATAATAATAGTAATGATAATAAAAAAATAATGATAATGATAATAAAAATAATAATAATAATGATAATAATAATAATAAAGATTTAATAATGATAATATCAGGAACAATAACAAAAAAATAAAAAAATGATAATAATAATAATGCTAATAATAATTATGATAATAATAATGATAATAATAATGAGGGTAATAGTACCAATGATAATATTAACAATAATGATGATAATAATAATAATAGGAGTGATAATGATAATCATAACAACGACCATGATAATATTGACAGTAGTATTGATAACGACAGTATAAAAAAATGTATTCTAATGATGAGACTACAATAATGCAACGATAAGAAATGATTCAAAAAAAGTGAAGGCCAACAAGATATTCTGTGAAGACACTTTATTTTTCTTTTCTTTCATTTTCCTTTTTTGATTTTTGATTTTTTTTTTTTTCAATCTTTTTCTTGGTGATCTTCAGACCTGGCACCAGCTTCTCTCTTCTGGAGGAAGATATCACACACACTGGAAAAACAGAATGAGTAATTATATGTGACGTAGAATTAGTCTAAAATAAAATAATGACAAGCAGTGGCCAAAACAGAGTGGCACTGAACAAGGTAGTTGTATGTTGCCCCCGTGTGTTTACCTGTTATATAATCGATTGATAAAGCTCATGTTTTTTTCAATATCTCGGTTAAAGATACGATATGCCACGGATTTTTGTGATAAGATACCGATCACGTGCTATGGTGAATCCCTATCTTTGTTTATCAGTCGCTGCTATCTGTGTGTTTTCGTAGTGTGAGCGTCGGCCTCCCCTCGGGCCAGGCGCTGGTCCCTCCGCTATCTCAATGCTCTCTTACCTGATGCCCAGGACGGCCAGGAACATGAACAGGGCTGCCAGGAGGAACTGCGCCATGGGGAGGCTGTCCACCGACGAGCTGTACACGGCTGCGTACAAAGGGCCTGCTAATCCGGTGGCGATGGAGTCCAGGACGGCCTGCGCCGCGAACAGCTTTCCTGAGGGAGGCCGGGCTGTGTCAGGTCGCGGGCGAGGATTAAGCTGATAGCTGTCTTTCATTCCCCTTCTCTCTCTCTCTCTCTCACTCTCTCTCTCTCTCTCTCTCTCTCTCTCTCTCTCTCTCTCTCTCCTCTCCCTCTCCCTCTCCCTCTCCCTCTCTCTCTCTCTCTCCCTCTCCTCTCTCTCTCTCTCTCTCCTCTCCTCTCCCTCTCTCTCTCTCTCTCTCTCTCTCTCTCTCTCTCTCTCTCTCTCTCTCTCTCTCTTCTCTACATCCTCACTCTCCCCTTCCGTCATACTTTCCTCTCATCTTCGCTAATATCCCGTAACTCACCCAGTTCTCTGCTTCCATCCGAACACTTGGACATGATGGAGCGTGAGGCCAAGTGCGCGAACAGTTCCAGCATCCCGAGCAAAGGACCTGTGAACGAATTCGCACTTAGAGAGACCTCGCGAACAGCAGTAACACAGACACGTCAGTCAAGGCCGCCCTCGCTGAGCACTAATCTGAATGCTGACTCGCCACAAAAGCAAGGAATTCTCTCCCATAACACGAGTCCTTAGAGGCTCGGAGGACTCACCGAGCAGAGCTAACCCACGTCATGGAGGCGCTCACGATCTGGCCGAGGGCGATCTGCATGAAGGCGACGGAGCTGCAGCCCAGCAACCCGAGGGCGGTGTCGGGGAGCTGCAGGCGGCCCACGAGGACAGGCATCAGCAACACCAGCGCTGGGGAGAGCATGGGATGGGTGCTGCGGTCTCGCTTTTTTTTTCTCTCTCTAAATACCATTTTTGTCTGTTTTTATATTTTTTGTTTGCTTTCGTATTTCTTTGTTTTGTATTTCTTTGTTTGTTTTTGTATTTCTGTGTCTGATTTTGTATTAATTTGTTGTTTTTTTGTCTTTTTTTGTGGATTTCCTTTTGAGTTCCGTCTGTTTTTGTCTTTCCCCTTTAATCTGTCTGTCTATTTTTTCGTTTTCTTTCTGCTAGTCTAACTCTTTTTTTCTTTGTAACTATATTTCTTTCTTATTATATGTCTATATATCTATGTTATTCAAAATCATGGCTTTTGGTTTAAAATGAATTTCAAATGTAAATACGAATAGCTCATTAAGTTTTTTTCCCCCTAAATTTATTAAAAATGGAATTGTTATGTTTCAGGGGAAAACATCAATGCAAACTGAATTTATTAATATGAACGCCGAGTCGATCATTTCATTAATTTACTCCTCTCTTATATCTCTTTTTATTGGTCGTGTTTGTGTATCTGAATGTTTGTATACCTGTGTCTGTATCTGTGTGCGCCCGAGTGTGTGTGTGTGAATTCGTTAGCTTGCGAGCTCATTTGTCGTTAACCATTTTATGCAACGCACATTCCCGGTACCTACCAATGGCCTTTGGTCATGTCCCTGTAGAACAGCCAGTTAGAATAGTCCGTCGCATCCCAGTCGAACATCAACTTGAAGAATAGGAAGTACAGGGGATCTACAATGAATAAAAAACAATAGTAATAATATATTACTTCGTATGAAATCTGTAACTGTTACGAGTAGATAAAAAATAAACTTTGAATACGTACATCGTAATTAAATGTAATCATTATTAGTTGGAGGGTTAAAGCTCATAACTGAAAAACGCTTGTACTTTGATTAAACGGTTTCAGACTATGTTTTTGGCGAAAAATCTTCAACCAGGTAATGAATAGTCAAATGATTTTTGTACCATAAGAGATATCAGAAAACCATTAGTGTGAAACCTCGCCATTAACACAATTCGTATATTATTACATGCAAAACCACAAATATTTACTTATTAATGACAGACAGGAAACCTTTGCTAGGAGTCTCTATTCCGGACGTTCTATAGTAACTTCAGCAACATCGAGCATTAGCACGAGCTTGGTAAATGTCAGGAGTAAAAAAAACGAAAGGCAAACTACCCCGTGCTAAGAACACACTACGAAATAGAACACGGAATACTTTCACATTCCTTGTTACATATCTAAGTTCGGAAGGACAAGAAAGAAAAACAAAGTTAAAAAAGACGCAAAAACAATATAC
>NC_061846.1:16565309-16582809 GCF_019202785.1 Penaeus chinensis | reverse complement strand
ACTTGCTATAACCGTTTTCTATATGGTTCTGGGGTGATAGCTTTTAAAGTTGAGGGGATACTCAATTACTCTTTCATTCCACACAGAGATAATGAGATCAAGCAAAACAGTATGAATAAACATGAGGGAAAAAGAAAAGGGATAAGAAATTGATTTTTTCGCAAGCTCTTACTGACAGGCTACACTCTATACAGCTACACCCCCTAACTCCTCCAACTTTATAATCACTTGCAGTTCTAGAGGTCGCACCCATATATCCCCACCTGCTTCTAACTACTGTACAATGGCACCCACTAATGTCATACCAATTGTCACATCTAATTAACATAGTTTAGCCCTCTTCCGACCTAACAAAGTTGTAGACAACTTAACCTCAAACTTCATATGTTCATAATGCACCCATATTTCTCGATTCCACAGTGCCTCTCCATGACATGCTGGTCCTCACACTATGACATCTACAATATAGCTGGTTTCATCAACTTCTCAAGCTAGCACAGTTCACATTGTCTGTCTTGGGGAACTAGCTGCTGACAAAAATGGTCACTGAGAGACTCTACTGCTTCATTGGGGCTGAGGCTACTGGTGCATAGGAACTTGGATTTGCAAGGGCGCTCGGTTCCTGTACTGTCTCGTTGCAGGTTTCAGGTATTGTCTTCTGTTGTGGTAGGAGGTTTTCTTGGCTTTCTTTATATCCCTGGTGACTGCATTGAGTGATTTATTGGTGATGTTGTGCGAGTGGAAGGCTTGATCTCTCTGCTGCTGCTGAGGCGTTTGATAAGGCGCAATGGCCATACAAGGCATTACCACACTAGCTGGAGATGCAGCCACACCTTGGTGTTGGGCTCTTATATGTGCTCCAAGAAAAGTAGCCATTGGCATAACTCCTGAACTGTCACACTCTCCAAATATCTTTGCAGAAGGAATCCAATATGCATGAATCTGTGTCGGTGGACTTCCTCGGCAATACCGGTAGATCTTCTATGGTGTATGCAAATTGCCACTCATGTTGAACAAACCTCCTTGCATACTAAAGAAACATGTACCCACAGTACCATATATGGATTCAGGAAGCTGTCTGGACAATTGAATGTTCCCATTTATCTGTGCACAGATGGAGGCTCACACAGTCGTGTTCCCGATGATACATCAACACCCCACTATCCGCAATTTAACGGGCATGTTTATGAAGTTTATGAAGCAAGTTATTGCCAAAACATCAGCAACAGGAGACATATGTAACAATGAAGACATTACAGTTGGTCAACTTGAGCTTCACAACACACCATGCCCTGTTAGTTTCTAACCTGCTCTCCACTCACTGGTTCCAACTCATCGTAGTTCCCTTTAGACTAAGTGACATATGTCAAAGAAACTCAATGAGGCAAGGCCGTGCAGCTGGCCATGACGATGTTCATTCCAAGTTCCAGTCGCCCATCCCCTGTACTTGTCCAAAACCATTAACTCGAAGTAATGGAACACTATAAGTACCATCAATGGTCTCGATCGGAGATCTGACTACTTGGTAAAGACACCAAGTAACATATACTGTAAAAACAGGCGTTTCCTGCTGCCTGCCAATACCCCCTACCAACACTTCTATTATCATAGCCTCTTCAAGTGAGATCGTTTCAAACTGTTTACCTTGTAACCACGAGGAAGTCCTCACTTACATAGATATTATTAACTTAAGGGTGCTATAGTTACACTTCACATGTATACTAAAGCAGCTTATTCCTCCTTTCTGTGGAAAAGTGATTTATATATTCTTATATATGTAATGAAGACACACGATGCCCCGTTCAAAGTCAAAATATTATATTTACTTTTGATTTATTACATATCGATTTTACTTGCATTAGCAGCATTGCGAAGAACGAAGGACATAAGGACACTATACCACACCCAAAGCGAGAGCATTTATTCAGTACTCACTCAGGGCGAAGAAAATGCAGATATGGGAGACGAGGACCCCGTAGACGATGCCCCTTCGCTGCCCTTCCTTGCGGTGGACGGCCGTGAAGAGCTTTGCAGGTTCTTCGACCAGCAACGAGATTCCGATCTTGGGCCTCTCCTCTTGGAAGGCGAGGGTGGAAGGAGAAAGGGAGATGAGAGGAGGCTGGTGAAGGAGATGAAAGAACGAAAGAGAAAGAGAGAAGATACTGGTGAAGGAGATGAGAGGAAGGAGTTGAAAGCAGAGTTGAAAGCAGAGAGGAGAATGACAGATGATGCTGGTGAAGAAAATGGAAGGACGAAGGTAAAATGAGAGGAGAAGATGCTGGTGAGGGAGATGGAAGGAGAGGATGCTGGTGACAAAGAAAGACAAGGGAAAAATAAATGGAAAGGAGAAGAAGAAAGAAAATGAAGAACGAAGCAGAAAGGAGGAAAGAATGATTGAAAATGAAATGGAAATGAAATGAAACTGGAGAAAGAGAAGGAAGGACGAAGATAGAAAGGTAATGCCACTGATGAAAGAGAAATGGTAAAAGAGAAAGAGAAGAAAGAGTGAAGGAGAAACTGAAGAGACGATACTGGAGAGAGAGGATGAAGGAGAAAACATCACGAAGGAGCAAGAGAAGGAAGACTGAAAGAGAAACAGGGGGGAGGACGAAAGAGGAGGAGGGAGAACGACGGAAAAAGACATGGAAGGGTGAAGGAGAGAGACAAAGGTGAAGGAAAGGTTAAGGAAAATGAGAACGAAAAGCGAAAGAAAACGAGAAGAATGGAATAAAGGAAAAAAACAAAAGATTAGGCAAAGGAGAAAGGCAAATAAGGGCAAAGGAGAAAAAAAAGAGACTGCAAGACAAAGAAGAGAGAAACGGAGGAGTAAAAAAGAGGAAGAGGAGGAAGAGCTAAAGAGAAAGGGATTGAAAATGAAGGAGGAAGAGAAGGGAAAGCGAAGAAGAAAAAAAGAGAATGAAGGAAGGACAAAAGAGAAAGAAGAATAAGGAAGAGGAAAAGGAAGAAGTTGGGAAAGGAAGACAAAACAATAACGACAGATGATAATAAGACAACAATGATGTAGAGGAAATGGGAAGAGATAAAAAAAAAAAAAAAAAAAAAAACGAGATAATTTTTTTTTTTTTTAATCCAAAGCAGTGAAAATCCAAATCCAAAATGAAGAACCACTGACCATTATCACTGAACTTCACAGACTCCGCAGTGAAGGCGAGCATGAGGAAGCACAGGGCCAGGAGAGTGAGACCCAGGCCATACACCGCCAGATAGCCCCCTTTGGCGAACACCTGGCCAAGTAGAGTGCTGATGTTCATACCGCTGTTTCCGTTTAAGTAGCCTATGTATAAGTAGCCTAGTCATTGGTAGCCTAGTCATAAGTAGCATATTTATAAGTAGCATATTTATAAGTAGCATATTTATAAGTAGCATATTTATAAGTAGCATATTTATAAGTAGGCTAGTCATATGTAGCCTAGTTATAAATAGCCTAGTTATAAATAGCCTAGTTATAAGTAGCCTAGTTATAAGTAGCCTATTTATACGTAGCCTAGTTATAAGTTGGCTATTTAGAAGTCACCTAGTCATAAGTCGCCCATTTATAAGTAGCCTAGTCAGAATCGTCTAGTCATAAGTCGCCTATTTATAAGAGCCCTGTTTAAAGAGGATTCGAACTCACTTTTAAAAGAGGATTCGATCTGCAACACCACTTTAGATTGTTACCTACACCGGGTGGGTTCAAATCCTTGTCAAGTTGCAGTATTGATAAATTTGTTTATCAACGCAACATTACACCATTCCATCTGACATTTCTTTTTTTTATGCAATGCGAATCTACACCTTCCCTTACTCCCCTCCCCCCCCAAAAAAAAAAAAAAAAAACCTCTCCCGCCCAATCATTGCAACACAAAAAGACGCGACTTTCACGCCCACCTGCCCGCCAATCACCCTGCCCGTGGGCGTCCCAAAGGCCATGCAGATCTTGAGGATTCCCAGCCTGTAGGTGCGGTTGGCCTCCGTGGTGACGTCAGAGATGCAGGCGAAGACGAGCATGAGGCAAGTGCCGATCCCGCCGCCGAGGGAGTAGAGGAACGGCGCCACCTGGAGCAGACGCGCCGGCAGACGCAGGGCGTTGAATGTATCTTTCTATCTATCTATCTATATAACTATCTATCTATCTATCTATATACATATATATATTTATACTTATGTAACTATATGTACACACACACACACACACACACACACACACACACACACACACACACACACACACACACACACACACACACACACACATACACACACACACACACACACACATATGTATATGTATATATATAATATATGTATAGATATAAATATATGTACATATATATGTATATATATATATATATATATACACACACACATATATATACACACTTGTCTATATATATATATATATATATATATATATTTATATATATATGTATATATATGTATATGTATATATACATACATATATATATATATATATATATATATATATATATATATATATATATATATATATATATGCGTGTGTGTGTGTGTGTGTGTCTGTGCAGATATATGTATATATATGTGTATGTATATATGCTTATACATGCATACATACATACGTATATACATATTTATCTATCTATCTATCTATCTATCTATACACACACACACACATTATATTTATATATATGTACATATATATATGCATATATATATGTGTGTGTGTGTGTGTGTGTGTGTGTGTGTGTGTGTGTGTGTGTGTGTGTGTGTATGCATGTATATACGTATATATCAAAATACTATA
Organism: Penaeus chinensis; assembly: GCF_019202785.1. Lineage (NCBI taxonomy): Eukaryota > Metazoa > Arthropoda > Malacostraca > Decapoda > Penaeidae > Penaeus > Penaeus chinensis. The sequence continues at coordinate 16,578,026 of NC_061846.1, read as the reverse complement.
GTCATGAAATTAATACCTTTATACCACGCTACCTCAGAAACTTTTAAATTATTATTGTTTTTCTATCTAATTGCTTATATGCAAGTTTCCTTCTCAACGGGCAAGTTTAATGATATCTACATATTCCAAAATAAAATCAAGAAGAAAAAAAAAAAAAAACGCACCACAGTGAGCTCGGTAGGAGAGTAAATGAACGCTGAGGCGAAGACAAATAAAACAACGCTCAGTGTTTTCATCACCAGACTCAGGTACAGGAAGGGCTTGCGACCGTACCTGGGGAGAGAGAAGGAATGGGACTTGCTTGCTACTCCCTCGCTCTGGGTAAAAAAGGACGTCATTTACGTGAGAGATGTTTTCAGTTCAGGCAGCATCTCGGGTTCTTGTGTTTTCTTGTTTTTTTTGTTTGTTTGTATTCTTTGGTTAATGCTGTTCTTGCATAGTGCATGATACACGTTTGTCTTATGTAAGAGTTTTACTGCTGTGCGTCAAAAAAAAAAAAAATTATATGTGGATTTTATTTCATATCATTTGCCAGTCTTTCTTATTTGCATTTTGACACGCATTTTATTTTGTATCTACGTCTTGTCATTCACTTAACTGGACGCTCACCTGTCGGAGAGGGGGCCGATGTAAAGCAGTAGAAATATGGAGACAAAGCTTTCCGAGAATGCAGCAATTCCTAGGTACTTTGACGCAACCTGCTGTACCTGTTGAGTGAAGTCCATGGTAGTATTGAGTTAAGCAGAGGCTAGGATAAGGTGGCGAGGAGGGTGTTTTGAAAGAGTTGGGATTTGGTATCATATACCTTACCTCAATTGCATCGTGTGGGTGTTTGTAAAGGTCTTTGCAGATTTCTTCCGGTTTGCCGAGGGTCACCAGGCAGCTCTTCTCCGATATAAGGGACTCTGTAATTGTCTGCAATTTGTGAACATAAAATCAAAATATAGTTACTGTATATATCACATGCAGTAAGAGCCATATATGAAATAACTAAAAAAAATATCAAAGACAGAGAAAAAGTACTGTCACATCACACAGAAGAGAATTTGATATACAAGAGTGGCGAAGTAAGCAATGGAATGCAGCAGGAACAGCGGCTCATAAGTGGTGGCAGCCCAGAGCCTCCTCATCACCGAGATTGACTTGCCTCCGTCGCGCCCAGCCTCTGTAGAGACACCACCTTCCTGAAAACGAATTTTGCCATTACATTTCCCCATCTGAACACGTGACACTGCATACCTACATTTATAATCGAGTATTACCAATTCATGGTTTTGGGAAGGACTCTCACGCGTTCAAACTTACACCCATTTCCATATCTTTTCTCAATGGCGGGTTGAACGTAGTCTCCGAAGCGTCCATTTTGTTTTTTTTTCTCCCGAAATAGAGGCAAAAAAAAAGCCAAAAGTGAAGATGATGGAAGTGAAGAGGAGGAGATGGAGGGGCGAGCGCCGTGGAGAAAGTGACAAGGCGACTTATTCATTGAAAGGTCTATCTCCCGAGAAGAAGGCGTGACGTTGGGACCCGAAGATTGCCACTGATAGCGTGATTCGCCAATGACCTTACAGCTCCTGAAGGTCTTTGCTTGTCTTGTTACTTCGAGGGAATATCTCGCCTCCTCTTGATTAGAAATGAGGAAAAACAATGTTAAGAGATAATCAGAGTGGATGATGATATGCATGCGATTTGAATCAGTTGTGCAATAAATACTGCGTTACTGTGCAAATCGAAAATGGCATACTATAATAACTATTCATGGCAATTAATTAGTTCACTCTAGCGTCCCTTCTAATTATCTATAACTTAAGAGAAAGGTTTAACTAAAGAAATTGATGAACTATTTCCTTTGAATGAAAAATACAATATAAAAAGTATATAACTATATACATGAAAAAGGTAAAGATGAAAGTTGATTTTGGAATGAAACGAATGTAAGCATATTTAGGTACGGAATTAATATGGGGTAAGGAGATACAGCTATCGAGATTTCAAGAGAATCTTTAATGATAACGGATAGAGTATCATTATGTGAAAGAAAGTGGGTAATGAATAGGACACACACACACACACACACACACACACACACACACACACACACACACACACACACATATATATATATATATACTATATATACATATATACATACATATGTATATATATCATATATACAAATATATGTATATATATACATTTATATATACATATATATACATACATATACATAACCACACACACACACACACACACACACACACACATACACACACACACACACACACACACACACACACACACACACACACACACACACACAAGCACACACACACACACACACACACACACACACACAGATATATATATAAATATATATATATATATATATATATATGTGTGTGTGTGTGTGTGTGTGTGTGTGTGTGTACACACACACACACACACACACACACACATATATATATATATATATATATAAATATATACATACATACATACATATATGTATAAACACACACACACACACACACACACACACACACACACATATATATATATATCTATATCTATATTTATATATAAACATATATATATATATATCTATATATAAACATATATATATATATATACACACACACACACACACATATATATATATATACATATATATATATATATATATATATATATATATATATATATATATAGAGAGAGAGAGAGAGAGAGAGAGAGAGAGAGAGAAAGGTTACAACAGGGAAAAGGGAAAACACGGTGATTCTAGGAAAAAAAGGAGACAGTGGGTACGTACGTAAAATAAAGAGAGATACTTAAAAGAGGTTAATGGAAAGGCTCTGAACGTCCTTGTTTTCGTGTACTTTTCAATATTTTTTTTTGCAGAAGACCAGTATAGTTATAAATGAAGGGCAATGAATGATAATTAATATTTATCATATTGTTGCAATGAATAACACAATGAATTGCATGATAACTAGGAAACAATAGATTTGTTTAGGACCCACGTGTGAAAAGCTTAGCACACCTATATACCATATATAACATTTATGTTGTGACGATCAGAAAAGTTAAGATAAACTTCCCTCTCGCATTTTAAGACGCATCGGCCAGAGAAATACTGCTGCAAGAACTTCCGTATTCAGATAATTAGCTGTTAAAATACAACACAATTTGTAGACAAACACCAGACGGTTTGCGACAGTGAAGGGTGAGCCTGATGCTAAGAACAAGAGCCTTGCTTAATTGCCTTTTTAAACTGTAAGTAGAATTGGTTTTAAAAGTTGTGGATGTTTTGAGCAATGGAATTGTCATTTATTGATTTATTTTATTTGTTTGTTGGTAATAGGCACGGAGTACAAATTAACAAGCGAATTTATATTATTATTTATGTTTCCTTATATTTATGCTACCCTGTAAAAGGTTTTTACCAGCTTTCTCAATAAATTCTGATGAATCGCCAAAAGTATCAATATTTTTTTTTCTGCTCAAGGACTTATAAAAAAAAAAAAAAAAAAAAAAAAAAGATACGAAAAGAAATATAGAACAAAACAAGCAATCAAACAATCAAACCAAAAAAAAAAAAAAAAAAAAAAAAAATCTAAATATAATAAAACCTTTTTTTCCATCCCACGTTCAAAAATAAAATCATATCCTGAGGCCTTGTGGTGAACCGGAAAAGGTTACTGTTACCGCACTTTTTTTTTTGTTTTTAAAGGAAATATATTTGTACCAGCGATCGCTCAATGTTTACGAGGATGGATGGAGGCCTCTGAGAAAGAGAGTTCCTGACGGTTATCTTGATGGAGGTCGTCAAGGGAGATGATGATGATGGTGATGATGATGATGGTAATGGTAATGGTGATGGTGATGATGATTATGATTATTATTAATATGATGATGATGATTATGATGATGATGATTATGATTATGATGATGGTTATGATGATGATTATGATTATGATTATTATTATGATTATGATGATTATTATGATGATGATAATGATAATGATAATGATAATGATGATTATGAGTATTATGATGATGATGATGATAATAATGATGATAATGGTGATGGTGATGATGATGATGATGATGATTATGATGATGATTATGATGATGATGATGATGATTATGATGATGATTATGATGATGATTATGATGATGATTATGATGATGAATATGATGATGATGATTATGATGATGATGATGATTATGATGATGATTATGATGATGATGATGATTATGATGATGATTATGATGATGATGATGATGATGATGATGATGATGATGATAATGATGATGATTATGATGATGATGATTATGATGATGATGATGATAATGATAATAATGATAATAATGATAATGATGATGGTGATGATGATGATGATAAAGATAATGATGATGATGATGATGATGATAATGATAATAATGATAATGATGATGGTGATGATGATAATGATAATAATGATGATGATGATGATGATGATGATGATGATGATGATGATGATGGTGATGATGATGATAATGATAATAATGATAATGATAATGATGATGGTGATGATGATAATGATGGCAGTAGTAGTAGTAATAATAGTAATAATGATAATAATGACAATAACGATAAAGAAAATTATAATGATGAGAATAATGATAATGATAATGGTAATGATAATGATGATGAGAATGGTAATGATAACTATAATGATAATAATAATAATAACAATAATAATAATAACAATAAAAATAATAATAAATAATAAATATCATTATTATCACAATAATAATTATAAAAATATTTAACATCATTACTATCATCATTATTACAATAATGATAATAATAATACTCACAATGATTATGATACTACTACTACTAATAATAATAATTATAACAATATTATCATTATTATAATTATTATTAGTAGTAGTAAGTAGCAATAACAACAATGGTAGTAACCTGATAATAACCTGAATAATGATATAAGCTAACACTGAAATTAGGGAAAATTTCGATCACACATCACACATTCTAACATTCACACGTTTCATGAACCGAGAAAAAATGATATCAATCCTGTAGACAGACAAGCTATTTAGACGCATCAGTCGTCCGTTGTCGAGGCGGTAAGTCTCTTGTGTGTTAAACGAGCCGATATTACGTCGTGCCGTCTACGGGGAATGTTGTCTTTTTTGTCGACTACAATCTCTTCGTCGGCGTGTTTCAGAAGCATCAGTTCGCTGTGGACGCTCATCATTAGAGATCGTGTGTTTTTTTTCTCTTTATGTGGTCGACACGTGTGAAATCGCTGAGTGAAACCAGTGGTTATGTTTGAAAGCGCAAATGTGGACGGCGAGAATTCGATGCGTCTAAAACTGGCCGTAGAAGTCTGCGCATCTGTGGAGAATAAATAACCATTGACATTACGGCTTTCACATGTACGGCAGGAAAGCCTGCTGTCCACGCTGGAACGATGCGTCAGACGGAGACAAATCGGCTGAAAGGCATGGCACGGGCCTAAGACGCCTATGTGAAATGTAGAAAAGAATTTAAAAAAAACAAGAGTTTCACTTGAGAAAATAAGGGAATCAATGAAAAAGTCCTTCCAGTTATTCATTTCCATTTCGTAGGCTGGAATATTTTGCACTATATTACTGAAGGATGGAAGTTATTACTAAAAATATAAGTGATCCACTATTTTCGTTTTCTTCCACAAATAAAATGGTCTTGAAGTGTAGTAATGGTACACATTAGTATTATTTTCTGGTTGGCTTGCAATGTTTATAATAAATATGAGAAATGACAATAGAATATGACAAATTTATTCAGATGGAAAACGAATGATTTGAAGTGAACAAACATTATCTTAAAAATGTGACTGAAAACCGCAGACACGCGCACGCACCCGAGTCTGATGCTTTGGGATTAATGATCTTTAGAGTTAACATGCCGCGTAATGTTAATCTTACAACAATAACAAAAATATGTCAGTGTTGATAGCAGTTGAATGGTTCTCTTTTTGACAGGAAATTATATGATAGTAAAATGTTATATCATTCTTTTTAGCATTAGTTGGAAAGTTCATTCCGAATATTCCAAACGACAAAAAAACAAAACAAAACAAGTTATTTATAATTTGAAATGTAAAATGTTCCAAAGAAACGATAATGAATAGCGAATTGAGGAAATGTTTTGTCAGCATTCACAAACTTACAAGTAAATGGTTCAGTGGGTTTACATATTTGTCTCTTCACTCAGATCAAGTTCCGTGTTCATTTGTTCATTCATTCGTGTTCATTTGGCTTTGTTTTGGTTCAAGACACGCGAAATTATCTGCGGTTCATGTCGCTTCAAGATTTCTCGTGTTGACTTGTCCCTCAAGTTATCATGTTTTTCATTTCTTGTTTTCTATTGTCTCAGTTTGTGTTTTGTTCGTGTTAACTACTCTGCCTCCTTAAATACTACTGGGCCAGTTCAAATCGCATTGTTTATCTTAGTGTCGCTATTGTTGCCGTACGGAGTTCATTGGAACTCTTTTTCTCTGTTTTCTTTTCCTTTTCTTCTTTCTTTCTCCTCTTTTCTAGCTGTTTAATGTTTCTAATGTCAGTGTTCACTTTTCTTTCCATTCTTTCCCTCCTTCCGTCCCCTTCCCCTCCCCAGCCCTCCTCTCCACTTTCCTTTCGCCCCCCCCCCCTTCCTCTTCCTCTCTATACTTTTTCCTTCCCTCCCTTTCTTTTCCTTTTCCTACTTCTCTCTTTCCCTCCTGTCCCCTCTCCTGTCGTCGCCACTCCCTTACCCTCCCCTCCCCTGTTCTCTTTTGCCCCTCCCCTCTCCTTCCCCCTCCCCAGCCTTCTACTTCCAAACAGGACAAGTGAATTGTTAAAAAACATAATTCGACGTGAACGAAGAACGACAATGACATAACCACGCTAGAGACGACATTTTCCCAAATCGGTTCCAATTCCATCATCACGGCTCGTAATGGAGTCGAACCCGATCCCGAAAGTGTTGTCTCATTTCTCTAATTGGACAACGATGCTATTTTGTTTTCACTGTTTTGTTTCCGCGCGGGTTTTTGACTGGCGGAAAGAGCCACGTACCAGCTGATACCTTATTTTCTTTTAAGGTTCCTAATGAGTAAATTGGTTTTATTTTATGCCTTGAACAGATTGTTTGTCTATGTAGATTTTATGCCGAGTGACATCTATTATTTCCCGCTTTCACTGACTGAACCGGGAAGCTTTGTATTTTGTCTATTATCTTCTTAGAAATCGTCTTAAAATGGGCGTGATACTACACAAAGCGATCGCAGATGAACGCGGCATATTTCTATTGAACAAATATTGAAGAATTTAATATCACAGCTCGCTTTCGAATATCCCATTCTTGACATATCCAAAAAAATTTCACTTTTGGATTCCGAACATGAAGTCGTACACCCCCCACCCCCCCTCCACCGTATACCCCCTCCCCCCAGTCACCCCCCCCTCCCTGTAACCATCACCTCCGCCCGGATACATTTTCCACACTCCCTGAGGCGATGTTATTTTTCTTCTTTTTTTCACTTTTTAAAAATAAATCGCATTCTATAGCAAACCGTAATTTGGCTGTAGGGAGAGGGAGAGGGAGGGGGAGTGAGGAAGGGGAGGGGAGGTGAGGGGAGGGCAGGGAGAATGAAGTGGATAGAGAGGGAGGGGGAGGGGAGGGAAGGGGAAGGGGAGGGAGGGGAGGGCAGGGAAAAAGGGGTGGAAAGGGAGAGAGGGGGGAAGGGGAAGGGGAAGGGGAAGGGGAGGGAGGGGACGGGAGGGAAGGGGAAGGGAAGGAAGTGGGGGAAAGGGGAGGGAGGAAGGGAAGGGGAGGGGAGGGAAGGGGAAGGGGAGGGAGTGGGGGGAAAGGGGAGGGAGTGAGGAAGGGAAGGGGAGGTGAGGGGAGAGAAGGGAGAATGGGGTGGATAGGTTGGAGGGGGGGAGGGAAGGGGAAGGGGAGGAAGGGGAGGGAAGGGGAAGGGGAAGGGGAGGAAATAAGGAAAGGGGAGGGGAGAGCAGGGAGAATGGGGTGGATAGTGAGGGAGGGGGAGGGGAGGGAAGGGGAAGGGGAGGGAGTGGAGGGAAGGGGAAGGGGAGGGAGTGGAGGGAAGGGGAAGAGGCAGGGAGAATGGGGTGGATAGGGAGGGAAGGGGAAGGGAGGTAAGGGGAAGGAGAGGGGAGGTAAGGGGGGGCAGGGAGAATGAGGTGGATAGGGAGGGAAGGGGAAGTGAAGGGTCAGGAGAGTAACGCCTGGTAACAAGGGGTGTCTCTCCTGACGTCACGTGCGGGCGTTGGCGAGCGCCGAGGGAATACAGACGATGTTGAATAGTATTATCTTCGTCTCTCTTTGGCAGATATGTTGTTTTAGAGTTGATTGATTTATTTGAACTAGTTGTTAGGGAAATGTTCACAAGAATACACAAGAAAACGTGAGCATGAAGTTTAACCGTTAACAGAATTATCGAGAAATCGAACACACGCACATTTCGCCCTGCACGATAATACATAAAAATAAATATTAATCACCTTTTTATCAACCCGAAGGCCACGAATTATGCCGAAAACATACACATAGAAGTATCCTAACCATATCTATTACGATAACGAATTCATTCCAACTCGTTTAGCATAAACAAAAATAACATGACCCACACCTTTCTAAATCCTCGCTTTTTAAAAAATTCTGGATCAATGAAGGTGACTTCATTAATAATAAAAATTAGATAAATGAAAGGAAAGGTCTTAGGCAGATCTTAAACAAAGCTTTTTCATCCCATCTTCATAAATCTACACCTTTTTTAAATTTCAAGATCAATCAAAGTAATTTAAATATGAATAAATAAATAATAATGGTAATAATAATAATAATAATAATAATAATGATAATAATGATAATAATGATAATAATAATAATAATAATAATAATAATACAACTAATAATAATAATAACAATAGCAACAATAATAATAACAATAACAATAATAACAATAATAATAATAATAATAATAATAATAACAATAATAATAATAATGATAACAATAAATAGAGGGAAAGACATAAGTAGAAAGAAGGTATTGCTCAAACCGAACAGTTATCTCAAGATCAGGAAATTTTGCGAAGTCATTAAGTCATTTCCTATTTTTATCACTGTTATGATGATTGCCTCTATTATCTTTATCGTGTTCGTTTATCTGTTTCTTTCAGAGGTCCTTCTGTGTTATGAGGATAATCATTGTTTGTCATCTTTGCAATGTTAGTGAAGATACTGATGATGATGATAATGGTGATGATAATGGTGATGATAATGGTGATGATAATGGTGATGATGGGCAGGATAATGATAATTATGAGGATAATTATCATAGCATTAAGGAGCGCGAATCTGGGTTCACAAAAGTAACAGATTCAAACAAAACAACACAAGACAAACAAAATGCGACAAACATAACGAACAACACAAGCCAAACAAACACAGGAAATGAAATAAAAAAAACACGACAAACAAAACAACACGACAAGCAAAATAGAGAAAACGAGCCACACAAACAAAACAGGAAATAAAACAAAATACACAAACAATCAAAACAAAAACAAACAGCATAACACACAAAACCAACACAACACACAAACAAACAACCAAAAAACACAACACACAAACAAACAACAAAACCAAAACGCAAAACCAACTCACCCCCCCTTACCTCCTCCCTCTACCCCTACACCCCCCTCCCCCCTCCCCACCGCCCACGGAAGTTATAAATTATAATTAAATACCACTATCTCAATAGGAAGTTCATTTAACAGATCGCTAGATACAAAGAAGTGAGAGAGAGACGGAGAGATAAGGAAAAGGAGATAAAGAGGAGAGAGGGAGGGAATAAGTGAGATTAATATCGAATTTTAACCGAAGGAAAGAGGGGAAAGCTGGGGGGGGGGGCGGGGGGGGGGGCTGGAGATGGGTGGGGGGGAGTATCCTGTATTTATTGTTTTTGTTATTATTAATCCTTATTGTTATTATTATTATTATTATTATTGTTCCTATAATTATTATTATTTTTGTTTATCATTATTGCTATTATTATTGATTATCATAATCATTATTATCTTCATTAATAATATTATTATTATTTATGTTATCATGAATATCAGTAGCATATTAGTAGAATATTGTTATCATTACTATTTTTATAATCGTTATCATCATCAGTATTATTATCTTAGGCAAGATTAAACTATGCAAAGAAATGTAAATATGAAATGTATTAGATCCTTGTAATGGTACAAGCACTCATATAAACACACACATGGACAGACTGCACACACAAACAAACACACACACACACGCACACGCACACACGCACACGCACACGCACAAGCACACGCACACACACGCACACACACACACACACGCACACACACACACACACACACACACACAGGCACACGCACACGCACACACACACACAATCATTATGCGTACACTAACACACATACATATACATAAGCATACAAGGACAAAAAAAGGCGAAAAGGTGATAAAATCACCCCTATGAAATTACTATTGTAATTCCTCTATACTTCTAAATGTGAAAAAGAAAAATAAAAACAAAAGAAAGAAAAAGAAAACAGCAAAAAATAACAGAAAAACAGCAAGAAAACGGAAAAAAGAAAAACAGAAAACGGGAGAAAAACAATAAGAAAACGGAAAAAACGAAAAAGAAAACGGAGAAAATGCACACAGACTAAAGAAAAAAGACGGTTGACTTAATTCCTCGTGACTTGCAAAGAGCAGGAAAGGCCATAATCAACGATAAAGAAAGTAAAAACAAACAAGTACAAAGGAAAAAGAACTAGAAATGCATCATTAACGTAAAGAAAAATAGCAAAACGAAGAGAGGGACAAAAAAAGGAAGAAAAAGAGGAAAAAAAAAAAAAAATACAGGTAAACGAAACGAGAGACAAACTAAGACCACGATAAAAGAAAAAATATATCCAAAACAAGAGACGAATAAAAAAGAAAAAAAGAAAAAACAGAGCCGAGAAGTAGTCCCCCCCCCAAAAAAAAAGCCAATCAACCAAAAATAAAAAAGTAAACAGGTTAAAAAGACAAAAAAAAAAAAAAAAAAAAAAAAAAAATGAGACAAAATAATGAACCAAACATATTCAGAAATCAAACAAACAATGGAAAACAACAACAACAATAAACCAAACTACACGACAAACAATTCAAAGAAACAATAATAACACCAAAATAAACCAAACAAAAAACAAATAAAACTAACCCCTCCAACCGCACCCCCCCCAAAAAAAAAGGAAAAAAAAAGAAGGAAAAAAAAAACAAATAGAATGCACCCGAAGCCACAACAAGAGAAAAAAAAGGAAAAAAAAAAAAGAAATTCCCGCCAAGACTACCGGCCGTCCATCATGGCCGCCGAGAAGCGCGCGAAGCCGACTCAATCTCCCGCTCTCTCTCTCGGGCGATATTTCCTCCTCATCCAATAACCAATAAACTCTCAGAAATAAAGTGGCGAGAAACAGAACACTTTCCTGGCGAGAATGAGCAATGGCTGCCGCGTCGAAGGCCTCGCTGTATCGTATAAAGGGAAGTTGTTATGGCTTGATCTCTTCTGCTGTTTTGTTGTTGTTGTTGTTGTATATCGTGTTTGTGTATTGGGATGTTTTTGTTTGATCTCTGTTTTTTAATGTGTTTGTCTGACTCTTTTTTTTCCTCGCACGGTTTTATTTTGAGGAATTCCTTTTTTTCTTTAATATTTTCCCCCCCTCCATGTATTTATCTCCATTTTCTTCTTGTTACGAACACCGACATCTTTCATTTTCCTTTCTTCATTTCTCCTATTTCTCGTTTGTTCTTTTCGAGACTTCTTGAATTATCCGGAAGCCATAAAGGGAAAAAGATAAAAAAAAGTTCCAGCAGAGCGACACTGACGAGGCACTCAGCTGTTGCTTCCGGCGGCCCGAGGAAAGCAATAAGACGCAGGGCCTTCGCTTCATGAGCCGTAAGTAAAGTTATTTCGAGTCTTTGTTTCATATATAAAAGAGAGATTAAAAAAAAAGGGGGGGGGGTACGTGGTTTATTTCTTTTGTTGTTTATTTGTCTGTGTGTTCAATATATTTTCTTATTTTATATATTTATCATTATCATTATAACAGCTATGATAGTTAATATATTTGTATGAAATAAATATTAATGTACTCAAAGAAATAAAATAAAGAGTGTGAGTGAAAAACACACAGGTTGACATACTTGTCATTATCTATAAACCATGTGATTTATTGTGACGATAATGATCGCTGTGTATTGTTACCTTACTTCGTCCTCGTGGGGAGTGAGCATCTCGCTGTCATTTAAAGCCGTGTACTCTAAGCTTACGAAATGATATTTACACATCCTGAAAGAACAAGATCCATTAGTCTTTAAAATGACAGACGAAGCAGTGACAAATGTTCCGTGAGCATTGTGTGTCTCTCCGAAGAACAATACCAGTGGATTTATCAAGTCTCACACGCTCTCTAGACCCGGTAATGTTTGCGTTTGATCGTGTTTACATTTCATCTATGACGTCATCAACATGCCCCTCCTCCCCCCCGCCCCCCCAGCTGACCTCCAGGCCTCTCGCTCGCCTCGTAATTGGCACTTTGGACGGGAACTACACTCGCGCCCGG